>NC_091821.1:167419040-167569040 GCF_038994185.2 Dermacentor albipictus
CAATATACTAGAGAGATTTCAAAATTGTAGATGTATTTATTAAAAAAATTACCCGCAAGATAATTGGGGCATCGTAGAAAATTTTTAATTTATGCAAACTGGGGCTTTTCTCAATGTTTTCCAAAGAACTAAACTATTTGCCGTTTGTGAACTCGTGTCCTTTGAGGCATCGACAGGAAAGGTTCCCCTGCACAATGTATATTTTAGAAGAAACTTAAGAAGGAGAAATTACAAAGTTGCGGGTGCACTGGGAGTGCGGTAGAAAATTATCAGATTTGTACAAACTGAAGTTCTCAATAATTTCCGGAGGTCTAAGACGTTTGCCGTTTGCGTACTAAGGGTATCAAGATGAAATTTCATAGTATGACGTGACATTTAACGACGTTATTCAGCCCGAAGGCACGGCGAACGCCCAGCGCAGCCCGCGGTGATCATGAAACACACACCAACGGTGAAACCCAAACTTATGATGATGATGATTATAACAATGATACCATACACGTGAGGAAGAAGTGCATAATTAATGGCCACACTTATTTCCCCCGCGTGTCAGTACGGCCATCCTGGCCGCAGTTTAAAAGGATGGGGAACGCTTCATTCGGGAGACGTGCACGACCTCGGTACTATGGCACAGGCGGTCGGTTGGGGGAGAGAGAGAGATGCAAATGAGAGAAAGGCAGTAAGGTTATTCAGAGTTAAAACCTCCGGTTTGCTACCCTGCACTAAGCGGAGGGAAAGGGGAAGTGAAGACGGAAAGAAGAGCGGTGACAAAAATAGAAGCGTGAAAAAAACTATAAAAGGGACGGAATGGGATCATTATAGTCTTTCTAACGGGCCACTGCCACGTAAAAAGGTCAACAAAGCGTTTTTAATTTTATTTACAAGTTTTTAATTTGACTTCTTCAGATTTTGCCGGGATGATGACTGCAGCAGCTGAGCTGTTGAGTTTTACCGAACCATCTGTGTACACATGTTGCCGCAATCTGTGCACGTTGTGAATGTATTCCAAAGTTGCTTGCTTCAAAGCTTGCAACGGCGCTCCAGCTTTGTTTCTGATGCCTGTAACTGTCAGCTGCACTTGCGGCCGGTGCAGACACCACAACGGGTCTGATAATCGTGTAGTAGGCGTAAATTGTGATGGCAAGTAGGACTGATGTCTTACAATACTTTTGGCAAAAGTTGAATGTAGCCTTTGTGCTGGCAAGCAAGCAAGATGGTGGGAGGGAATCCGAGTCAGGTGCCGGGTGTGTGCTCTCAGGACAGCTGTATCAATGTAGACTGTCAAAGGAGCGTCTCTGGCAATGGCCACTGTCACGATCGATGATGTAGTTTTTGGGAGATCGAGACAACTTCTGAGTGCTTGTGCTTGCACACTCTGGAGTTTGCGGGTAATTGTTGTGCAAGTATTTTCTAGTACAGGTAAGCTGTACCGCCGGAAGCCCAGAAAGAGTGCTTTATATTGCTACGGAACAGCCGCCACAGTGAGGCTGCACTGAGGAGGAAGAAGACGACGTGGGCCCGCTTGATATAGCGTCGCCATTTTGGCCTTCCGTTAAGGCCTGTTTATAGTCCGACGTTATGGGCGCGCGGGCGAGCGTCGTTCGCGGTCAGCCACGCTACGTCGGTTGCGCTGCGCCAGCCGAGATGCCATCCCCTCTATACTTCAACGCACGCGCCGTAGGCTGCAATCTTCGGAGCATGCGCAGATGGTTCGCCAAGTCGCGCGCCGTCCGCAAAAGCCGTCTGCGGAGTTGTGTTGGCGCCTATTTCTTCGCGCGCAATGCATTGTGGTGCGAGAGTTCCGCCGACTTCGACGCGCGAATGGCTCCGGAGCCATATCGGCGCCGGGCCCGTCGGGGCGCGTTGGAAGCCGCCGGTTACGTTGGCTACGCCGGTGCGCCCGACTATAGAGGTGTCGTTTTCACCGACGTCACGTAGCGTGCGCGCGCGCGCGCGTTACGTCGGACTATAAACGGTCCTTTAGCTTCCCTGTAACTAAATTGTATATAGTATTGGGCTCCAGCTACACGTAACATTATTTGGTGGAGGTGGACGTTCCCCGTACCCGTCATGGAGCTTCGCAGCGGTCGCAACTGCGACAGTGCAACTTCGGCTCCTGCTGGCGGCACTTCATCTACGCAACCGTCTCCGCCTGTAGCCCCGACCCCCCTAGAGATCCTGGTGTTTTCAACGGAGTCGGCAGTCCTGATGTTGACGACTGGCTCCGCTTATACGAACGTGTCAGCACCAGTCACAGGTGGGATCCGACTATTATGCTTGCGAACGTTCTTTTCTACCTCGACGGAGCTCCACTTGCATGGTTCCAGACTCACGAAGAGGAGATCTCGAGCTGGGATCTCTTCAAAGAGAAGCTCCGCGACCTTTTTGGCAATCCGTTCGGTCGCCAAGTCAATGCCAAGAAATCCCTTGCCACACGTGTACAGACGTCGACCGAGTCCTACGCGTCGCACATTCTCGACGTCTTGGCCCTTTGTGCCAAGGCTGACCCGACCATGCCGGAGGACGATAAGGTTAATCACGTCTTCAAAGGCATTGCTGACGACGCCTTCAATTTACTGGTCTTTACGAACGTCACCAGCATCGATACGATCCTCAAGGAGTGCCGCCGTCTTGAGCATGCTAAAAGCCGCCGGGTATCCCAGCACATCACGCGACTTCCCAACACAGCTGCTACGTCATCCTGTGATGACCTCATCCACCAGCCGTCGCGATGTGACAACTTGACCCGCATCATTCTTCGTGAGATCGAAGCGGCACAACCGCCGCCCCTACATTCCCGTCACCTGACCATTCTCCGGTGACAATCTCCTTGATCCAGGCCGTCGTCCGTCAAGAGTTGTCCAACGTCGGCCTGCAATCCATTCGCTCTGTACGCTCGGAACCTTTGTCTCCACGCATGTCCCCACCGCGCTCTTCTTACTCCTCTTACGGACAGCGCAACCCCTCCGAATGGCGAACAGTGGACGACAGGCCGATCTGTTTTAATTGCCGACGCATTGGACATGTCGCTCGCCACTGCCGCAGCACTTCTCCGATGCGCTATTCTCCTGATTATCACCCTCGCCCCTCTAGCGCGTCCTTTTCCTTTGCCACTTCTATGCCCGCTCCATCATCAGACCCTGCGACACCTCTGACACGACCCCGCTACTCCCGCTCGCCTTCTCCCTCCCGTCGTCAATCTCGTTCGCCCCCGTCACGCCGTCCTCCTTCTCCGACCTACTCGCCGCACCCCCGACCGGAAAACTAGACAGTGCAGCTTCTGGAGGTGAAGCTGCAAAGACGACATTGGCACGAAATCCTCGCTTCACCTTACCCACGAACAAGAAACTTTTGGGCGTTCTCGTCGACAATGTTCCTGTGTGCGCGTTGATTGACACTGGGGCGCATGTGTCCATTATGAGTGCTGCTCTTCGCCGTCGGCTCAAGAAAGTTCTGGCGCCCGCCCCGAACCGATTTGTACAAGTCGCCGACGGAGGGACTGTCGCTATTGTTGGCATGTGCTCTGCCCGACTCACCATTGCTGAGAGACAAACCGTCGTTCTCTTCACCGTCATCGAGCATTGCCCTCACGACCTCATTCTCGGTCTGGATTTCCTTGCCAATCATTCGGCCCTCATTGACTGTTCGGCCGGCTCACTTCGCCTTGACTTGCCTCTTCTTGCCGACCCTGTTGACCTGCCTCCAAGCCGTTTGAGCTGCATGGATTTTATTCGCCTACCGCCTCAATCTGTGACACACGTCGATTTGTTGTCCTCACCAGCTGTACCTGACAGTAATTACGTGGTCGCACTAATTCCGGCAGTTATACTTACACATGGTGTTACCGTGCCGCACACTGTGCTGACAATCACTGGCAACCGCACCTGCCTTCCCCTTGTCAATTTCGCGCTAACCGCGCAAGTTCTGCCTCAGGGGATTTCATTGGCTATAATTAGCGCTTTGCAGGATGATGAGATCGAGCCATTCACAGTGGAGGATCGTCGCAGCTCAGCCCATACCGTGACGTCATCGCATGGTACTGACGTCGACATTGAGAAGATGGTTTCCTCTGACATTACACCTGTTCAAGCTGAAGCCCTTTGCCGCGTTCTTGACGGCTATCGCGACATTTTTGACTTTGACAATCGACCCTTAGGCCAAACGTCCGTCGTGACCCATCGCATAAACACTGGCGATGCGAACCCTATTCACCGACGTCCATATCGTGTTTCTGCGTCCGAACGAGCTGTTATCCAACAGGAAGTAAAAAAGATGCTTGCAAAGGACATTATCGAGCCTTCCTGTAGTCCCTGGGCTTCTCCCGTCGTACTTGTGAAAAAGAAGGATGGAACGTGGCGTTTTTGTGTAAATTATCGCCACCTGAACAAAATCACAAAAAAGGACGTGTACCCTTTGCCACGTATTGATGACGCTCTAGACTGCTTGTACGGTGCCACCTATTTTTCTTCTATCGACTTACGGTTCGGCTACTGGCAGATATCCGTCGACGACATGGACCAAGAGACGACTGCATTTATTACCCCTGACGGTCTTTATCAGTTCAAGGTGATGCCTTTCGGCCTCTGTAACGCGCCCGCCACCTTCGAACGAATGATGGACTCTTTGCTTCAGGGATTCAAGTAGTCCACCTGTTTGTGCTATCTGGACGACGTCATCGTTTATTCGCCCACATTTGACACGCATCTAGACCGTCTTTCAGCGATTCTTGACGTGTTTCGCCGCGCCGGTCTCCAGTTGGACTCGTCAAAATGTCACTTCGCTCGTCGCCAAATCACCGCCCTTGGACACCTCGTGGACGCCAGAGGCGTGCGACCTGATCCGGACAAAATTCGCGCCGTTACGAACTTTCCTGTTCCGAAGTCTACCAAGGACGTTCGTAATTTCGTAGGGCTGTGCTCATATTTCCGACGCTTTGTGAAGGATTTTGCGACTATCGCACGTCCCCTTACCGACCTCTTGAAGACGCCCCATTTTCTTGGGGACCTGATCATGCCGCATCTTTTTCGCAGCTCACTACTCTCCTTACCACGCCTCCAATTCTGGCCCACTTTGACCTGTCTGCCTCAACGGAAGTTCGAACTGATGCCAGTGGTCACGGCATAGGAGCAGTGTTAGCACAACGCCAGAATGGACATAACCGCGTTATAGCCTATGCCAGCCGACTTCTATCACCCGCTGAGCGCAATTAGTCAATCACAGAGCGCGAGTGCCTCGCTCTTGTGTGGGCTGTTGCGAAGTTTCGCCCATACTTGTACGGACGCCCCTTCTGTGCCATCACTGATCACCACGCGCTCTGCTGGCTATCCTCACTCAAGGACCCCACGGGAAGACTCGCTCGCTGGGCATTACGCCTGCAAGAATATACCTTCTCCGTGGTATATAAGACGGGACGCTTGCACCAGGATGCCGATTGTTGTCGGATGCCGATGATTGTCGACAATGTTCCTGTGTGCGCGTTGATTGACATTGGGGCGCATGTGTCCATTATGAGTGCTGCTCTTCGCCGTCGGCTCAAGAAAGTTCTGGCGCCCGCCCCGAACCGATTTGTACAAGTCGCCGACGGAGGGACTGTCGCTATTGTTGGCATGTGCTCTGCACGACTCACCATTGCTGAGAGACAAACCGTCGTTCTCTTCTCCGTCATCGAGCATTGCCCTCACGACCTCATTCTCGGTCTGGATTTCCTTGCCAATCATTCGGCCCTCATTGACTGTTCGGCCGGCTCACTTCGCCTTGACTTGCCTCTTCTTGCCGACCTTGTTGACCTGCCTCCAAGCCGTTTGAGCTGCATGGATTTTATTCGCCTACCGCCTCAATCTGTGACACACGTCGATTTGTTGTCCTCACCAGCTGTACCTGACAGTAATTACGTGGTCGCACTAATTCCGGCAGTTATACTTACACATGGTGTTACCGTGCCGCACACTGTGCTGACAATCACTGGCAACCGCACCTGCCTTCCCCTTGTCAATTTCGCGCTAACCGCGCAAGTTCTGCCTCAGGGGATTTCATTGGCTATAATTAGCGCTTTGCAGGATGATGAGATCGAGCCATTCACAGTGGAGGATCGTCGCAGCTCAGCCCATACCGTGACGTCATCGCATGGTACTGACGTCGACATTGAGAAGATGGTTTCCTCTGACATTACACCTGTTCAAGCTGAAGCCCTTTGCCGCGTTCTTGACGGCTATCGCGACATTTTTGACTTTGACAATCGACCCTTAGGTCAAACGTCCGTCGTGACCCATCGCATAAACACTGGCGATGCGAACCCTATTCACCGACGTCCATATCGTGTTTCTGCGTCCGAACGAGCTGTTATCCAACAGGAAGTAAAAAAGATGCTTGCAAAGGACATTATCGAGCCTTCCTGTAGTCCCTGGGCTTCTCCCGTCGTACTTGTGAAAAAGAAGGATGGAACGTGGCGTTTTTGTGTAAATTATCGCCACCTGAACAAAATCACAAAAAAGGACGTGTACCCTTTGCCACGTATTGATGACGCTCTAGACTGCTTGTACGGTGCCACCTATTTTTCTTCTATCGACTTACGGTTCGGCTACTGGCAGATATCCGTCGACGACATGGACCAAGAGAAGACTGCATTTATTACCCCTGACGGTCTTTATCAGTTCAAGGTGATGCCTTTCGGCCTCTGTAACGCGCCCGCCACCTTCGAACGAATGATGGACTCTTTGCTTCAGGGGTTCAAGTAGTCCACCTGTTTGTGCTATCTGGACGACGTCATCGTTTATTCGCCCACATTTGACACGCATCTAGACCGTCTTTCAGCGGTTCTTGACGTGTTTCGCCGCGCCGGTCTCCAGTTGGACTCGTCAAAATGTCACTTCGCTCGTCGCCAAATCACCGCCCTTGGACACCTCGTGGACGCCAGAGGCGTGCGACCTGATCCGGACAAAATTCGCGCCGTTACGAACTTTCCTGTTCCGAAGTCTACCAAGGACGTTCGTAATTTCGTAGGGCTGTGCTCATATTTCCGACGCTTTGTGAAGGATTTTGCGACTATCGCACGTCCCCTTACCGACCTCTTGAAGACGCCCCATTTTCTTGGGGACCTGATCATGCCGCATCTTTTTCGCAGCTCACTACTCTCCTTACCACGCCTCCAATTCTGGCCCACTTTGACCTGTCTGCCTCAACGGAAGTTCGAACTGATGCCAGTGGTCACGGCATAGGAGCAGTATTAGCACAACGCCAGAATGGACATAACCGCGTTATAGCCTATGCCAGCCGACTTCTATCACCCGCTGAGCGCAATTATTCAATCACAGAGCGCGAGTGCCTCGCTCTTGTGTGGGCTGTTGCGAAGTTTCGCCCATACTTGTACGGACGCCCCTTCTGTGTCATCACTGATCACCACGCGCTCTGCTGGCTATCCTCACTCAAGGACCCCACGGGAAGACTCGCTCGCTGGGCATTACGCCTGCAAGAATATACCTTCTCTGTGGTATATAAGACGGGACGCTTGCACCAGGATGCCGATTGTTTGTCCCGCTACCCCGTCGACGAACCGGCTGATGCGGACGCCATCGCTTGCGTTTTCTCTGTCTCCCAGTTGCTTGAAATCGGCAATGAGCAACGCCGCGATCCTTCATTACGAGCCTTCATCGACCATCTGGAGTCAACGCCTGGCGACGCCTCTCCCCGGATGTTTCTCCTTAAGGAGGGCACATTATACCGCCGCAATCTCGATCCACACGGCCTTGACCTTCTGCTCGTAATCCCATCACACCTGCGTTCGACTGTCCTCCAACAACTTCACGACGCTCCCTTGGCTGGACACTTGGGCGTCTCGCGCACATACGACCGTGTACGCCGTCGATTATTTTGGCCGGGTCTCGCCCGCTCCGTGCGGCGCTACGTTGCCGCTTGTGAGCCCTGTCAGCGCCGGAAGAAGCCCTCCACACCTCCAGCTGGATGTCTCCAGCCGATCGACATCCCACCGGAATCCTTTTTCCGTGTTGGTCTAGACCTTCTTGGACCGTTTCCTCTCTCGGGCTCCGGAAATAAATGGGTCGCCGTCGCTACTGATTATGCGACGCGGTACGCAATCACCAAGCCCTTCCGACAAGTTGTGCTACTGACGTTGCCGACTTTCTGCTCTACGACATCATTTTAGTGCATGGCGCTCCGCGCCAATTACTCACTGACCATGGCCGCAGCTTTCTGTCGGCAGTCGTCGAGGACATTTTCCGCTCCTGCTCGACAAAGCACAAGTTCAGCACGTCCTACCACCCACACACCAACGGCCTCACGAAGCGCCTCAACCGGACCATCACCGACATGCTTTCAAAGTACGTTGCGACCGACCACCACGACTGGGATCTTCACTTACCATATGTGACGTTCGCGTATAATTCATCGCGTCACGACACCGCCGGCTATTCACCATTCTACCTCCTATATGGCCGAGAACCCGCGTTGCCCTTGGACACTTTGTTGCCCTCGGCCACACGGTCAACCACTGAATACGCCCGTGACGCGATCGCACACGCCGACCACGCGCGCCAGCTCGCCCGCACCCGTCTCGAGGCCTCACAGGAGCATCAGAGACGCCTCTATGATTGCCACCATCGCGACGTGCACATTACTCCGGATTCTCTGGTGCTTCTCTGGTCAACCATTCGACGTGTGGGCCTTTCAGAAAAGCTGTTGTCGCGCTACACTGGCCCATACCGTGTGGTGCGACAAGTGACCGATGTCACGTATGAAGTCATCATCGCCGACCTGTCAGCGTCACCGTCGGCTGCAAGTGACATCGTTCACGTAGCGAGACTAAAGCGATACCAGACACCTTTCACCGCTGATGTGTAGATTAAGCACCGGGACGGTGCTTCTACCGCCGGGGGTGATGCTACGGAACAGCCGCCAGAGTGAGGCTGCACTGAGGAGGAAGAAGACGACGTGGGCCCGCTTGATATAGCGTCGCCATTTTGGCCTTCCGTTAGCTTCCCTGTAAATAAATTGTATATAGTATTGGACTCCAGCTACACGTAACAATATAGTTGCAACATTGACGGTAATGTTGCGTCCCAGGACTTCCCGCAGAGAAACGCAAGGTCCCCAATGGCGGCCAAACGCTTAGTCATGTACGAGATGTGAGGGCTCCAAGAGAAGTCTCTATCAATGATTACACCAAGAAATCGATGCCTTTGTCTATATTGTATAGTTTGGTCATTAATCCGCAAAGCATACGGGGCCATCGCTTTGCGAGTAAAAGCGACGAGTGCACATTTCACAATTAAAAGCTCCAGGCCTTGCTTTCCTAGGTATGTTGACACAGCCGTTGAGGCTTTCTAAAGTCGTGCGCGGACTTGTACACGTGTCACGCCTGAGGCCCATATGCAAATGTCGTCGGCATATACGGAGAGCTCAACGGTTTGCGGCAACGAATCAGCGAGACCAACGAGCACCAGGTTGAAAAGGGTAGGGCTGGGTACTCCGCCTTGCGGTACACCACGACTTGTATATAGCTAAATGGCGTTGGTCCGTCTTCAGTCAAAACAAAGACCTTCCATTCAAATAGTTGCGTATCCAGCGAAAAGTGTGTCCACCAATCCCTACAACTTCTAAGGCGTCCAGAATTGCATGATGGTCTACATTGTCGTACGCACCTTTATGATCAAGGAAAATAGCCACAGTGATTCGTTTCAGATGTTTCTGGTGCTGTACGTATGTTACAAGTTCGATAACGCTATCTATTGATGAGCGTCCGCGTCGAAAACCAGCCATTACCTCTGGATAGCCGTTGTAAAATTCTAAGTACCATTGTAACCGTGTAAGGATCATTCTCTCCATTACCTTGCTGACACAGCTGACCAGTGCTATTGGACGGTAAGATGACAATTCCAATGAGGATTCGCCAGGCTTGAGGAGTGGAACAACGCGACTGGATTTCCACGTGGTAGGAACCAGGCCGTCACGCCATGATGCGTTGTACAGTCCTATAAGTGCATCTCTGGCCTCTTGACCAAGGTTTGCAAGCGCAGAGTATGGGATGCCATCGGGTCCTGGTGACGAAGATCGCCTGCACCCAGCAAGTGTGGCCTCCAATTCTTCGATGGAGAAAGGAGCATCCATACGAGTATCTCGGGAGCAAGGGGGGCCAATAGGGATAGGTGCGCAAGGTGAATACGTGAACGCCGGACCCGCGATCCTTGCGCAGTAATCTTCGGCTACGTCGACTTCTCGGCGTCCTTGATAGAGGGTTAGATATTTAAATGGATGGCGCTGTTGAGGAGCTGTTCGAAGTCCGCGGATTGTTCTTCAGACAACGGACAGATATTTACGCGGTTCGAGAGACTCACAAAAGGATTTCCAGCGTTGATTTTGCAGTACAGCAAGGCGACGCTGAATTTTCTTTTGAATGCGTCTGGCCTCTCTAAAGTTATAGACCGATTTAGTCCATCTGTGCCGTCGCTCCGCTCGCCAGCGAATTGCACGGAGGCTCTGTATATCCGCATCAAAATCTGTGTATTTCTCCAATGGCCGAAATGTACGCATAGCATCCTGCACAGCCTTGGCGATCTGAAATTCTAGAGTGCGCGAAAAGCCTTCGTGGCATACGTCTTCCATAAGTGATTTAAACACGGGCCAATCTATTGTTTAAAATTTGATGGAACGGATTTGGTTAGACCTTTTACCTTCACGTAGGTACGAATGTGGTCGCTTCCGTCGGTTTCTGTATCTGCGAGCCAATGGACGCCGCGAGTGAGGCATCGCGAAACAAAAGCTAAGCCTAAACAACTACTGTAGGTCCGGCCGCGCAGAAACGTGGGACTGCCATCACTTAGAGCGCAAAGTTCATGGTCGCAAGCAAAGGACATGAGGTTTTTAACAGCAACTTGCACAGTGAAGTACAGCCCACGGAATCGACTCCGAGTGTTGTGTCGTAAGCTATAATTCATCGTTTTATGACATTTTGAAGCAAACTTCATCATCAAAAATGCCCACCTTTATACTTTTCCAACCATGATACTTTTCAAGTATCAAGGCGGGCATTTTTTATGACTAGCCTATAACTTTGCTTCAAAATGGCCTAAAACGACTTATAGCTTACGACTGACTATAATCATTCAGAATTAATTCTGCGTGCTGTACTTTATCGTGCAAGTTCTCTTAATGAGACCCAAAACTGAGGATATACCGTTTTGCATATCATAAAATATATTTATCATGGAAAAAAATATTTGCAGTTTTCAAAACAGCTGGTAAAGGACTCCTCACCACGGCTGGCTATTTAGAACTGACAAGCGCGGTGCATACAATGCACGCCAATGATCGTGCCTGTAGAGTATTACACCGCTGAAATGTCAAACTAAAGAGTAATAGTTTAGTACACGCTATTTCAAACCAAACGTACTGCACCCTTCTCGCGGGCACCGCGCTCCCAGCCGCCGCAGTCGAAGTCAATCTCATAAAGTGGGACCACGTTGGGCTACGCAGTTCGGAGTGATGTGGCGTCACTCAGTGACACGCGACTGAGAAATATTCAAGGCAACAGCCGTAATTTGTTTGATCTGTTGCTCCATTACATGAATTGAAGTTTAGGGAAATAAAAAAACCTACAAACTGAATGTCTGCGTGTTTTTGTGTTACTTCGTACCGTAGCAAGAGAGATGTACTTACGTTTCGTTTGCTTGTTCCAATGTCGTGCAATCGCACGCGCAGAGAGCGAAACTGTCCTTTTCTAGTATTCCAGAGCGCGATCATGCTTTGTGAACTACTTGCGTCTGCATCAGTGTTTATGTAGCACCGACTTATACCGCCAGTCAGGTGTTGTCGTGCACAGCGAGCAATACGAGACAAACACAACAGCTCGTGCGCGACACCATCTGCGGAAGTGCGCCGCGCAGCAAAAAAGAGATAGAAAAATTAACGCAGCAACTCCTCTGGCCGGGAGTTGTCCAAGTATGCGTAAGCACAGTGCCACTTGCTCATCTTCACGCAGCACGGTGTCATTTTCAATGTTATGAAACCTGATCCGACTAATATAAACGGCAACGCTGCGGCTACACGGACTGCTGCGGACGGTGGCGTAAGGTTAATTGATGAGGCGTAGCCAACTACTGCAGGTGGGGGCGCCAGGTGCGCTGATGACGCTCCGATTTAAGCCGTTATCGCTCTTTGGCGCTTTATCCATGCGCCTCGAACCATTATCAACCGTACACCTGCGGCGGCTGCGTATGGCACGGCCGCACGGGCCTGTGTTCTCACCGCTTGTTCGCGAGCCCCATCTTGAAAGCGTTCTGCGATGGAGGACACAGCGCGCCGAGTGCTTATAGCTTCGTGTAAGCTGTGCTCTCGGCGCTTAGTTCGCGTTGAAGCGAGAGGTAGCACGAAAGTGAACTCGCACGCTGCTGCGGACCCTATCTTGAAAGCGATAGTCGTACGTGAGGGTCGGACGGTCGGGTTTTCTCGTTGGGTAGGCATAAAAATGTTTCCCATAAAAAAAAAAAAGGGTGGGGGAGGGGGCCCGTGACGTATACATCACGCGACCGACCAGCTCCGGTATGGGAGAACGCAGGAATTTCGCTTGCGACTGCTAGACGGGGGCAAGCGAAGAGTCTATGTTGGTGGTTGCGCTCGCATCCTGAAATCATGGGTTCGCGGCACTGAAATATTTCTATCTCGCCTTAATGAACGAATCTGAAAAACTCTTGCGGTAGAACACTCCCTAGAGGGCATGGAACTTCCAGCATGTGACCGAAATTCGCTGGTGGCGAGTGGTCTGGTGAGTGGCCCTTTACATAATGGCTTTTGAACCATTTACAAACCAAATTACGAGCTTGCCATTAGCTAAAACTAAGTGCCATTGGCGGCCCACTGTTAACAAAAATTTAATTACTGAATATTAGCTGGGCTGCTAAAGAATCCAACGGCGTTTTCTTGTCTGCCCTTGTTGCTAATCTTGTCCTGCAAAATGTAATATTGTGTCTCAAATCCCATATTTGTAATAATTAGAGAGTGGTCACTGAAACACCAGTGCCAGCCGAGCACCGCAAAACAAAGTTTGCATTCTCTCTTTATTAAGTTCTCTCTTTATATCTGCTTTGCCATTTCCACTAAGCGCTAAGTGTGATTGCACTGCAGAAGCCGCAGCATACAGGAACTGGAACTATAGCACAAACTGCAACATGAAAGTCAAAGCGTAACCAGTGCACTACTGTGCCTGAACACAAATATCCAGAGCACAAGTAGCAGAATTATATGCTGACATCAACAAAGCATCGATGATGCTCTGTCTAAATCAGTGCACGTCAACCATGCGCAGCATACAGCTGAGGCAACCATGCGTACAATTGAGTGAGCCAGTGAGATTACTGTGGCAAGCCACACGACTGATTCCGAGGCAACAAGCAAGACACAGTGCCGAATATAGACGCAAAAGATGTCTGCGCTCAAATTTCAGCAACGACCACTCAGTGCTGAAGCTCCGGTCAAACCATTCGGAATAGTCCCTCCAAAACGTTTTGGTTCAAATTGGTTTCCAAGTTGGTGGAAAAATGCTAGTTAATTCGGGTTTATTGGCGCAAAGGCGGTTTGGTTACCGTTCCGCTGATAATTTTTCAGCTCCGGTTTTCACTTCAATTTCAGTTTAACACACCCCACCTCAGGCTTCCGTCTTTGAATGCACAGGTTTTTCTATATCTTTATGTGGCCACTTATACGCAATGGTTCCACAAACCTTAAAAGTGATAAAATGAAACACAACTTTGTATTATGTTGAAAGCAAAAATAATACATACAGCCCTTGCACGTGCAATTGGGTTATGCAGCTTTGGCTGCATAGCCAGAAAGCTGCCCACGGTTATAGGCCAGCATTTGCTACTGCGCAGCAGCAATGCCAGACGCAACCCATAAAGCAGTGAATGTGCCAACTTCATGCACATTCCCACTGTTCCTTCCAATTATAAATAAGTAATGTAAATGAGCACCCATAGTTCAGTGAATTTTTCTAATTTATTTTCCCTTGGTTTTTGTTGAACAAAAGTAAAAACCAACATAAAATGCGCAAAAACGAGGAAAACAATAACACGACGCCTATGGTGCAAGAGCAGCTTGCGAAGGCTGCTCCAGTGAAGGCCAACGCAAGGGAAATATCTCCCCAGAGGAAACACATGCACACACATGCACACACAAAAGAACTCTCTCCCCAATGGGCGTCACAGTAAAAATCAAAATGTACAATGTGTTTTTTTTTCTGTTCTTTATACAACGTCGTCTCAAAAAGGCAAAAACACTTTTCACCACCTGTCCTTCAAAAACCTAAAAAAGGGGCTTGTCCATCAGTACAGAGCGTATTAGTGGGACTCTAGAGGAAGTAAGACTATTGCGTATATATATGTACAGACATGGCGGCTAATCCTACCCGATCAGACGAGCAGGAAGAACAGAAAGACTGCATCACCTGTGGGGTGTGCCCCAGACCCTGCAGCTAGTTGGCAAACCTGTCAGTGACCTGGTTCAACAGCTATCGACCTTGCTCTGTCACTCAACTACACATGAAACAAACATACACATTCACACATTTCTCTTTTAACTGACAAGCAGCAGCTGAGCCAAATTGTCTGCCCACCCATGCAAAAGGTTCCTGGGGGGTCAAGCCCATGTTCAGCAATGGATACAAGCCCAAGGCTTGGCTACTGTGCTGGTGCCTTACCGAAATTGCAATCCTCAATCACAACACAGCCCACTTCCACAATTCTGTGTTCAGTGCTCTGTAGCAATTACAGACAATCCTGAATGGCTAACCAAACAATGGAAAAAAAAAATCCCTCCTCCAAAATCACACATCACAAAAGTTTTGCACACTCATAACAAATGCCTTTGCACTGCCACAAACACTTCGGAGCAGTCTTGTGTATAACAACAAGGATGATAAAAGCACAAGAAATGAACCCCTTGTACATGAGAAGTTGAAATGAACAGAATACAGACAAACGACAGTATAAGAACAGAGTCAGTAGGGCCAACTAACAATCGGAGACAGATGGTGCACACATATGCAATTGCAGATCCTATTAAAAAAAAAAAAGACAATTCCTGTACTAGGATGTCTTGCATGCAGCATGACTAGGTTCCATGTGCCTCGGGCCTGACCTCTGCACTCAGACTGAACAAGCAGCCTCAATGGCCTGCACCATATCTTGCTCCTTCTGCCACAGCCACTTGTAAAACCTCAAAGAAGTCCACTTCAATTATCACAAAATCTGCCAAAAAAGCTAAAGGCATGCAAATTTCAGCTCCATACAATAAGCATACAGCTCCACAAGCTCTATTCACTGCTAAAAGCAGACTTTTCATCCTCACTGCTTTCCCCATACTTTCAGTGATGCTAGTTGGCTAAAAGTTGTCATAGAGAGGCCAAAATTAAAATGCCTGAAAAATTCATTCAGCTGTTGGCCTGAATAAAAGCCCACCACTAAGCCTGTCCATTCTTGATAATTCTCTTCACAACAGATCCCTTGAGCTATAAAGAGATAACAAGGACAATAATTTACCTTGCACAATTAGCACAATTCTATTCTTTTCTATCATGCACTTTTTTTTTCTTCACCATATTTTAGATACATCCACTGCCTTCAGAAAAAAAGAAAACATTCAATAAAGACAACTGCCTAAACACACAACTAGATGCACTCTTCCACAAGCCTGTCCACATGTGTAAAAGCAAGAGAACTAAAATGGCATAAAACTCACGCAGTGCTGCAGCTTCAGATGTCACAAATAATAAAAAATAAAAATTTACATAGGCTTCAACACAAGAGGTGTCTCTCAGCAATGAGAAGCCTTGCAAATAACTTTACAGTTTTTTCTGGCACCTGTTCGCTTTCACTAATGTGTGCTTTCCCACCAAAGTTAACTGTTTTAAGAAAGCCAATAAAAAGTCAATGCCAGGAGCTGCATCTATAGGGCAGAAGTAATGCAACCCCACTTTGCACAACACAGCTGCAAAGAACTTCAGGAAGACCATGGCCTGCACACACAGAACTGACATGGGAGAATTTCTCTCCAACTATCTTCTTCCCGGGGACACTGCCATAGCCCTTGCAGCATATTATACTGCACACTGCAATCAGCATATGGAATTCCAACATTTACTACTGGGCAAATCCCTAAAGACAATTGTCATATAATCCATTCATTTGACCTCAGTGGGAGAAAAGAAGTTGTAGTAAGGCAAAACTTATTAAATAAGACCATCTGCCCAACAGCAAGCATGCCCACCATCTGGGGCCTCAAGATCACTCCATGGCCCCATGTCGTGAAAATCAAGGCAAGCAATGTTGAGCTTGTGGTTATGGAGAAGAAAACTGCAGAGATGGACAGCAAGAGAACAGGTGGTGCACGAGTTCTTCCTCCAGAGGCTTTCTGGGTGCGTTTCCCCTCAGCTGTCATAGCTCTTCCCATGCAGCTAGGACTGGTAACGCCGTCGATGGTAGCTGTTTGCTGAAGCCCCTCCATTGGATGACTGGTCCACAGACTGGTCTCCATCTATCACCTCTATTGCACCATCTGCACATGCAACACAGTGCATTAGCCACTGGCAACAAAACAATGCACGAACTGCACTGCTTTACAGATATGCAATATGGTAAAAAAAAAGAAACAAAGGTTAATTCTTTTTCTACCACAGGAAAAGTTAGATGTTAGATGTTTCTAGCACCTCTTGTACCCATACACTTTGAAATGAAACCAAGTGAGGCAACTTTTGAATGCTGAAGCAGTACATAAAAATAAAGCAGAAAAAATTTAAAAAGCAACAGATGGCCACACCAAACAGAGCCCCAACAGCTCCGCTGCACACTGCAAGCAAAGCCAGTGAGAAAATCAGTTCCATACACAGCAGTAGAGCTGATTATTCTGGTTTATCTGTGCTTGTACTGCTTCTAGATTTTAGGTGCACATTTTTTGTATGAGAACTTCCAAGTGAAATTATGGTTGCACTGTCATATCCATTAGTTAGTTGCAACTAATTTATTTATAATGAAGCTTGACTGCAACCCTGGAATTTCATTGAAGCACAAAGGAGCTTATGACTGGATATTCATCTAACCAATTTCATGGTTCTCTCCATGCAAGTAACCTTGCTAGAAATCTTTGTACTTGCCCTAATGTTGGATTTAGTACATGACCAGGCCTTGCTTAGACAAAAGTGCTTCAGCCCGGGCCCTTCCTAATTTCAAGTTAAGGAGGCTCAGATGGCTCAAGCCAAGCATACAGGCTGGGCAAAAAATGTGCATTCAGGTCAGTCCAAGCCTGTATACCAAGCCTACAGGCTGGGCAAAAAATGTGCATTCAGGTCAGTCCAAGCCTGTATACAACAAGGCGTGAGTGCAGATCACCACCTCATCTGGAGCAAGTCTGCCAGTGCCCAGCATGGCAAGGAATGACTTGCAATGTGTTCTATATTTTGCACTGCACAGAGTATGGCCACTATTTCCACTGACATTCACAAGTAAAGCCCCCCCCCCAACCACCCTCAAATTGTGAGTAGCTCTGATCCAACAGTGAACTTCACTGGACAGTAAATGATATTTAAATTGCTGGAATTGATGTGAAAGTGTATGACCCT
Source organism: Dermacentor albipictus (assembly GCF_038994185.2). NCBI lineage: Eukaryota > Metazoa > Arthropoda > Arachnida > Ixodida > Ixodidae > Dermacentor > Dermacentor albipictus. The sequence goes on from NC_091821.1 coordinate 167,436,658, forward strand.
GTGACAGAGGCATCAGACTCACTGAAAATAACCTTTCACCACTGAGAGTTTAACTATTATTACTCCAGCAGTCAATAACTAAATCTACCAGACAAGACAATTGATTATTGGTTGGTAAGATTTAAAGGGGCCCTGATCCACTTTTTATCGAAGTCGAGTGATGCATTTGAAGTTAAATACACTAGTTCAGAAATACTTTGCTGCAAAAAGTACTTCAATGCGTTCAGCAGAAGCGGAGTGATTGGCAATCAAACATCCTGTTGGCAGTGCTTCCACTTGACTTGCACTGTGCCGGCTACAGTGAAGCAGCACATGCCCACAACGCTCCACCTACTGCACATCACCTTGGTGCATAGTTCAAATTTGATTTTGGATGTTCACGTAGACGCCACTATTTCCAAGTTTTGCACCTATGACGTGGCAAACTATGTTTCCTCAGCGACCCACAATGTGCTCAGTCAGTGCACTTGTCCTGGCACCCCGCAGCAGCCGCAATATTTATGCTATGTAGCAGGCCGCAGCTCCATGCAACTGAAGTGCGTATGCGCAGCATTTGCTTTGTGCCCGAAGGGGCTCGAGTGCCTGCTTGCACTCATATGCTCCAGCCTAGCCGTACTACATGGTGCAAACCGGCTTTGTTCTGCAACAGCTTGACCGACAGATAGTAGCCACATCCGACTTGCACATATTGAAGAGCTATTGTTAGCTCAATATGAAGCGAAGTCTGCCAAGACGTCAAACCAGGAGCGGCCAGGAGTGAGTGTTTGCTAGCAAGCAAGCGCGTTATCTGACCTTAAGCTTTACGTGGTTCGAGGCTAGTTGAGTGTTCTTAACTACTACCGTAAAATATCATGGAAGCACCCACCCCACTTTCTCTGAAAATTGGGTTAATCTTGACGCTTGTCCAGTCGAAGCAGTAAAAATCAAAGATGGTGGCCAATTAATAAACTTTGGGGCAGGGCTACGGTGGCTACAGAATCGAAGCATGTTTATTTTCAAATGGTAAATGACGCGGTACACTAGCCCCTACTCATCGTCACTGAACCCAGCGAACGACTCTACCGAGTCAATGCCGAATAGGAGGTCAATGCACTCGCCACCGACGCTCACGCAGCTTGAACAGACCGCGGACTGTCCAGTGCCTGCAAGTTGGTTATGCAAATGCCCATCCTAAATACCATCAAACACGAAAATGATCCAACACCCCTTGAAGGATCCCACAGCCATCTCTTCAGACACAGCAGCCCAAGCCGTCGACACAAAGTTCAGCATGTCTTGGTGCAAAGGCTTCTGGAGGTTCCCTTTAGGAGTCTTCTCTCCCTTCCTCATGAACTCAGCCCATGACATGCGAAGGGAGTTCTTGAACAACTTATTCTGCAGATATACATACACACACACATAAATATATATATACAGGGTGTCCCAGCTAACTTGAACCAAGATTTAAAAAATACCCAAGAGCTCTGCAGAAATCGTACTGACTGCATAGTAGCAGCCGCAGTCGTATGTACTTATGGCCAGTATTTTTTACATCATGAAGTACTACATAATTAATTACTTCTCATCAGTGAACATTTTAATTATTGCTTGAATCACAAATAAATTACAAAGTTGTTGGGCACCTCGAATAACCTCCGAATGAAGCATTTGTTTAGTGCTCAGCTTTGCCTTGTTGGTTTTTACGAGAAAAAACAAAAGCACGCGAAACATCCAAAATACGGAACAGACAGGCGCTCGCGTGCTACTCAAGTGCTCCCAAGCGAATAGCCACAGATACACTGCTTTACTAGCAGCGGCAGCTCGATACAGGGCTTCACGCTATGCGATGGGCGCGGCATCAAGAGAGCACGCTGCTGACGCATTGATAAGCGTTGCGGAGCTTTGTACGATGCGGCAATAAGAGAATGCAGCCGTATATCTTTCAATGGTTGCTTGTAGGCGCTTGAGTAATGGCGTGCGAGTCTGCATCTATATCGTATTTCGCATATTTCGCGGGCTTTTGTTCTTTCTTGGAAAAAAACACCAGGACCACTTCAGCACGAAATAAATGCTTGATTCCGAGGTTATTTAAAATCCCCTACGACCTTGTAATAGTATGCTTGCGATTCAAGCAATAATAAAAAAGTTCACTAATTAAAAGTAATTAATACTTCGTGCTGAAAAAAATGCTGGCCATAAGTACATATGTCTATGGCTACTATGCAGTCAGTATGACTTCTCTAGAGTTCTTGGGTACCTTAAAATCTTGGTCCAAGTTAGTTGGGACACCCGGTATATATATATATTGTACTGAAGGCACTGGGCAGTGGGCATGGTGCTGGTGTGCAGGTGCAAAAAGAAGAAGACGACGAGAAGTGCTTGCTTCCGTGTTACGATACAGCGCCGACCTGTTTTAAGCCTAGCGCTACAATCTATAACTAGTGACCCTTCTGCTCGGTGAACACCCCCGTTGCATTTGGTGGAGGTGCTGGGTTTCTCTTCTACATCCTGGAACTCCGCAGCCGAACGCTACCACCAGCTGTTGCAATGGATGAACCAGGACCGTCCCAGGCTGCTGCTCCCGTGCCCCCCACCATCGTCTGTTCTGGCGTGATCCGGCAGCGCGATCCGGCTATATTTAGCGGAACAGACGACCACGACGTGGAAGACTGGCTCGCCGAATATGACCGTGTAAGCGCGTATAATAAGTGGGACGACCGCGCCAAGCTCACGAATGTCATCTTTTACTTGACTGACGTGGCCAACCTATGGTTCCGCAACCATGAAGCCGATTTTACCACCTGGTCGGCTTTCACGGCGACTTTGGCAGAGGTCTTCGGCCGTCCCGCCGTTCGCCGGCTTCGCGCTGAGCAGCGCTTGCGTGGTCGAGCTCAACGCCAGGACGAGACCTTCACCAGTTATATTGAAGACGTCCTCTCGCTATGCAAGCGCGTGAACTCATCTATGGACGAAGCTGACAAGATTAAGCACGTCATGAAAGGTATCGACGACCATGCCTTCCAGATGCTCGTCGCGAAGAGTCCACGAACGATTGCCGAAGTCATACAGCTATGTCAGCAGTACGATGAGCTGCGCAAGCAGCGTGCATCAACATGCGCTGCTCAGCAGGACACCACGGATCTATCTCCGTTGGATTTCGGCCGCGACGCTGCCGACATCTCTGCTTTATTGCCGGAGATAAAGCAGTTTATCCGTCAGGAAGTTGCCCGCCAACTCTCTCTGGCGAACAGCACACCCGAGCCGTCGACAACCTTGGCTCCTTCACTTCGCCACGTCATCCAGACCCAAGTTGCCGCGGCGCTGCCATCTGCCCCTCCTCCGCAGCCTGCAGCTGGGCCGCTAACGTACGCTGACGTCGTCGCCCGGCCTTACGCTCCTCCGGCTTCTGATGCCTACCGGGCCACTGGCACCTTCCATGTGCCGCCGCCGCCACCTTCACGCCCGATGGTCGTCCCTTACTCGGCCGCTGCAGCCCCTGTCGTCAACCCGTGGCGTACATCCGACAACCGGCCAATATGTTATTTCTGCCATTTTCCGGGCCACGTAGCCCGATTTTGCCGCCGTCGCAGCCCCCGTTTACCTGACAGTGGCGGCGCCTCAAGCTACAGGCCTGCTCGACTTCCGCGTCAGGACCCATCTAGCCTTCCTCCGGACTCATCTTACAGTCGCCTCCCTTTCGATGCCCGTCGGTCACCTTCCGCACGTCGCCGACCCATTTCCCCGATGGTTCGCCGACCCAGCCCAGCCCGAGAGGAAAACTAACAGTCGCAGTTCCAGAGGCAAGAACTGCGTTTACGTCGAACATTTCAAGGCCTCATTCTAACCTGGCGAACGAAATTGAACTGTCCGTAGACGGCGTCACCGTACACGCGCTTATCGACACCGGAGCCGCCGTTTCTATTATTAGTGAGAAGCTTTGCCGCAACTTGAACAAAGTGACCATTCCCCTTACCTCTCTTTCTCTGCGTACGGCAACCTCGCATCGCATTCAGCCTTCAGCGTCGTGCACAGCACGGGTTGTCATTCGAAACGTTATGTATGTTATAGAATTTGTCATCCTATCTCGTTCGTCACACGACGTAATTCTTGGATGGAACTTCCTATCTGTCAATCAAGCACTTATCGACTGCGCTCGTGCCGAACTTACATTATCAGTGGCGTGCTTCGACCCTGACGACCATTCTTCTCCTAAAGTTGTTGCCGCCTCCGACATCGATATCGCACCTTTCTCCGCCGCTCTGGTTCCTGTGTCATGTAACTCTACTGCAAACTCATCTGTTCTGTTTACACCGTCGGCCACTTGTGCGCGCCGCCGGAACTTTCTGCTTCCGTTTGCTGTCGTCACTTTTTGCGACGGTTCAGCTGCCCTTTACGTGTGCAATCCGTCCGCCTGCCCATCATCCCTACTCCGCGGCGAGTGCCTGGGTACCGCTGAAGCTTTCGACAGCGTTCTCCCGGCCACCACGTTTGGTGATTCGGCATCACTTCCGATTTGTTCCGTCACTCCTCCGGCCGCGACTGATGCCCCTGTAGACGTCTTCGCTCGTGCCGTCGACGCGGAACTCACACCTGCGCAGCACACAGAAATTATCAAGCTCCTCCAACGCTTTCGTTCCTCATTCGACATTGACCAACCATCCTTGGGCCGAGCGTCCGCAGTCGTTCACCGTATCGACACCGGTCCACAAACACCATTGCGCCAGCGTCCGTATCGTGTGTCGGCTGCTGAACGCCGTATCATCGACCAGCACGTTGAAGACATGCTGGAGCGCGGCATCATCCAGCCCTCTAACAGTCCCTGGGCATCTCCGGTTGTCCTCGTTAAAAAGAAAGACGGCTCCATTCGGTTCTGCGTCGACTATCGCCGCCTTAACCGAATAACGCGCAAAGATGTATATCCTCTGCCGCGCATCGACGATGCCTTGGACAGTCTGCAGGGAGCGGAATTCTTTTCCTCGCTGGATCTACGCTCCGGGTATTGGCAAGTGCCAATGGCAGAGGCCGATCGCCAAAAGACAGCCTTTGTAACTCCTGATGGGCTATATGAATTTACCGTCATGCCGTTCGGCCTCTGCAACGCGCCTGCCACTTTCGAGCGCATGATGGATAGCATTCTTCGAGGGCTGAAGTGGAAAACGTGCCTGTGTTATTTGGATGACATTGTGGTTTTTTCCACCGACTTTGCGACGCACCTCAGCCGCCTCGAGCAAGTCCTTGCGTGCCTCTCCACTGCAGGACTGCAACTAAATTTGAAGAAATGCCACTTCGGCGCTCGCACGCTTACTATTCTCGGTCATGTAGTTTCCAAAGACGGTATCCTCCCGGACCCCACGAAACTTAGCGCCGTAACCGAGTTCCCCAAACCAACCACCATGAAAGAGCTTCGCAGTTTCATCGGCTTGTGCTCATATTTCCGGCGCTTCATCCGTAACTTTGCCTCTATCATCGCCCCCTTGACGCAGCTTCTCACCGGCAGTTCTGACCTATCAGCCTGGTCCCCGGCATGCGACGACGCATTCCAAGAACTGCGACGCGTTCTCACCTCGCCTCCAGTACTGCGACACTTTGATCCTTCTGCTCCAACTGAGATCCATACGGACGCTAGTGGTGTCGGGCTCGGCGCTGTTCTTGCACAACGCAAGGATGGCTTCGAAGAGTACGTCGTCGCGTATGCCAGCCGCACCCTTACCAAAGCCGAGGCGAACTACTCGGTTACTGAAAAAGAATGTCTGGCCATCATTTGGGCTATCGGCAAATTCCGTCCTTATGTGTACGGGCGTCCATTTGACATCGTGACCGACCATCATGCCCTATGCTGGTTATCTTCTCTAAAAGATCCAACTGGTCGGCTTGCCCGTTGGGCATTGCGCCTACAAGAATACGACATCCGCGTTGTTTATCGCTCAGGCCGAAAGCATTCAGACGCAGACGCTCTATCCCGGTCCCCCCTGCCCTCTGGTCCTGTCCGCTCGCCTATTTATACCTGCGGTGCCTTCGCCCTCAACATTTCCGACATGCCATCAGAGCAGCGCAAAGACCCATGGATCTCTTCGCTTATCGACTTCCTGTCCAGCCACTCGCCAGCACCGACCTCTCGGACGCTTCGTCGCCAAGCCACGCACTTCATCATTCGAGATAACCTGCTGTACCGCCGCAACTACAATTCCAGCGGTCGTAAGTGGTTGCTTGTTATACCCCGACACCTCTGCTCCGACATCTGCGCCACGTTCCACGACGACCCACAATGCGGCCACGCTGGTGTATTAAAGACATACTCTCGCCTCCAGCTTCGGTACTACTGGCGCGGTATGTACCGTTTCGTTCGCCAGTATGTCCGGTCATGCCACCTATGCCAACGACGCAAGACGCCACCTCAACATGCCACCGGCCCCTTGCAACCTTTACCATGCCCCGCGCGCGCATTCGACCGCGTCGGCATTGACTTATACGGTCCGCTTCCCAACACTCCAAGCGGCAACCGCTGGGTTATTGTTGCTATCGACCACCTCACGCGGTACGCTGAAACTTCAGCCCTAGCATCTGCCACAGCAAAAGACGTCGCCAGTTTTATCCTTCAAAACCTGATTTTACGCCATGGAGCACCTCGCGAATTACTGAGCGACCGCGGTCGCGTTTTCCTCTCAGACGTCATTGCAGCATTGCTAAAGGAGTGTCGCATCATTCACCGCACTACCACAGCATATCATCCACAAACTAACGGGATGACAGAACGTTTCAACCGCACCCTTGGTGACATGATGGCCATGTATGCTTCATCTGACCACTCGAATTGGGATCGCATTCTACCTTTCGTCACCTACGCTTACAATACCGCCACGCAAAGCACCACTGGGTTCTCCCCTTTCTTTCTCCTTTACGGACACGAACCTTCATCCACTATGGACACGATTCTACCTTACCGGCCAGATGCTTCGGAGTGGACGACTGTTTCTAGAGCGGCTGCTTACGCCGAAGAATGTCGCCAGCTCGCTCGTTCGTTCACATCCCAGGACCAGTGGCGCCAAAAGCTTTGCCACGATTCATCCACTACGGCTACGTGCTTTGCGCCTGGCTCGCTGGTCTGGTTGTGGGTGCCCTCTACTCCTCCAGGCCTTTCCTCCAAGCTGCTCTCCAAGTACCACGGTCCTTATCGGGTACTGAAACAAACATCCGCGGTCAACTACCTCATCGAGCCAACGGAAGCGCCTTCCGACCAGCGTCGTCGGGGCCAGGAAATTGTCCACGTCTCCCGGCTCAAGCAGTGCCATGACCCCCCTGTGTTCCCCTGTCCTTAGGTCGCCAGGATGGCTACTCTTTCGGTGGGGAGTGATTGTACTGAAGGCACTGGGCAGTGGGCATGGTGCTGGTGTGCAGGTGCAAAAAGAAGAAGACGACGAGAAGTGCTTGCTTCCGTGTTACGATACAGCGCCGACCTGTTTTAAGCCTAGCGCTACAATCTATAACTAGTGAACCTTCTGCTCGGTGAACACCCCCGTTGCAATATATATATATATATATACATATATATATATATATATATATATATATATATATATATATTGTTGCATGTGGAAAGACACAGACAAAAGAGGCTATTTACAGGCTAAATATTTACACTGGAGCCAGGCAGCCAGGCCGACACTCGCTCTTGCCAAGCGTACCGACCAACTTCATCGTCGTTCTCGCGGCGGCTCGTTTCTTGAGCATCGATTGATGATATCGTAATACTACCCCCTGGCGGCAAAAGCACCGTCACGGTGCTGTTAAATATCCAAGGCGCGTGGAGAGTTGTAGGGCTTGAGTCGGGCGACGTGGACAATGTCACTGGTTGTCACAGCAGAGGACGTAGTGGGCGTGGCTAGAACGATTTCATAGGTGACATCGGTCACTTTGCAGAGCACGCGATATGGACCTGTGTAACAAGAAAGGAGTTTTTTCACATACGCCAACTTTACGCGAAGGTGACCAAAGCAACATGAGGCTGCCGGGCACAAAATGGACATCATAGTGACGGAGGTCGTAGCGTTGCTTCTGCTTGTCTTGAGACACATGTAGACGAGCGCGCGCAAGTTGGTGAGCGTGGTCAGCATAGGCGATTGCATCCCGGGCATAATCACTAGTTGAAGCTGTGGCAGATGGAAGCACAGTGTCCAGGGGTAGCGTTGGTTTGCGGCCATACCAGAGGTAAAATGGGGAAAAGCCAGCAGTTTCGAGACGGGAAGAGTTGTATGCAAAGGTAATGTAAGGTAGAGCCAGGTCCCAGTCACGGTGGTCGTCGGATACATATTTGGATAGCATGTCTGTAAGGGTGCGGTTCAAGCGCTCAGTGAGGCCGTTCGTTAGGGGATGGTAGGAGGTGGTAAATTTATGCCGTATTGAACAGGCATTCATGATGTCGTCGATGACTTTGGCCAAAAACGTACGGCCACGGTCTGTTGGCAATTGACGCGGAGCACCATGCATCAAAATAATATCATGTAGGAGGAAGTCCGCAACATCAGTTGCGCAACTGATCGGAAGAGCATGGGTTACGGCGTAGTGGGTCGCGTAGTCCACTGCGACTGCAACCCACTTGTTCCCTGATGTAGATTCCGGAAATGGGCCGAGAAGGTCTAAGCCAACACGATGAAAGGGCTCGGCAGGAATGTCGAGGGACTGCAGGTAACCAGCGGGGAGCTGGGAAGGCATCTTGCATCGTTGGTGTAAGTATGCGCACTGTCATGTTAACACGTGCCCTTACGATACGAAGTGCGCATGCTCATATTTGTATCTGCCCCTATATATGCAGCCCCTTGTCTGACAATAAACACACTTTGTTCCCTGCCTCCCGACCGTTCACATGGTGTCAGAAGTGGGGCGGCGACGCGTTTCGCAAGCCGCGTTCACCGCTGTTCTTCCCCGCCCCCTCGTACAGCTGCACCCCTAGTACACTCCAGAGAAAGAAGTATGGCATCGACGGTTCTACCACCGCCAAAGCCACTGGAAAGTACGGGTGACGCTCACCAGAACTGGATCATCTGAAAAATTGAGTTTACGCTATTTTCTACAGCAACCGGACTAAGGAAGCAGCCTAAAGAAGTTCAGGCAGCAACATTTCTTGTGACAGTTGGTGAAGAAGCAAGGCAAGTGTTCTATACCTTCAAATTCGCAAATGAGGACGAAAAGCAAGACCTCGATGAGCGTATTGAAAAATTCGAGGCCCACTACAAACCTGTGAAGAATTTAACGTTCAACGAGTTTCGTTTCGGCTCCCGAGATCAACGTGAGGGCGAATCTTTTAACGAGTGGCTGATCGATATCCGAACTCTTGCTCGCTTGTGCGAATTCGGATAACTGGAGGACAGATTACTGCGCAGTCGAATAATTCTAGGAGTTAGAGACAAGGACCTGCAGCAGAAACTTCTGTCTGAAAATCCGTCGTATGCCAAAACAGTGGAAATATGCCGAGCAAGGGAACAAGCGAAGGAGCACTTTAACGAGATCAGGGAGGCAGAAGTAAGCGCAACCGATGAGGCCACCTTACATGCTATGAAATCAAACGCAAGCCTCGGAATTTGCTCAAACTGCTCTTACACACACGGAAAAGCAAAGTGCCCTGCGCAAGGCAAGCGCTGTAACAAGTGTGGTGGCCGAAACCACTTCGCGCGGGCGTGTCGTCAACCAGAAGCGAGACCGAGGGGCCAAGCATGTAAGATAAAACAGGTCGAAATGGCAGAGGACGAGGGCTATTTTCTTCAAACCCTCGAATTCAATGCAATTGATGGCCACGACCGCTGGTCAGCGACTGTCGACATCGCAGGTTCCGCCATATGCTGCAAAATTGATACCGGAGCCAACTGTTGCGTCATGCCCGAAGTGACACTCAGAAACATAACTACGAAGCCAGCACAAGACTGCTGCTCTACGCTACGGTCGTTTTTCGGGCACATAGAAAAGGCAACGAAGAAGATGGAGCTTCAGGTCGCCAGTACAATGCAGTCTACCACGGCGCTATTCTTTATCGTGAAACAAGCGGTTCCTATTAAATTGAGTGGCAAGGTGGCTGAACGCTTAGGGCTGATTGGCCGCATAAACACCGTGGACACCTTGGAAACTAACGAAATACTGGAAAGATTTCGAGATGTTTTCCAGGGGCTGGGAGAAATCAAAGACATAGCCTACCACATGGAGCTGAAACCTGAAGCTCGAGGCGTCATCAAGCCAGCGCGACGAATCGCCATCGCCCTTCAGGAGCGCGTCCGAGCTGAGCTGGACCGGATGGAGCGCAACAGCGTCGTTGCTAAGGTAACAGAACCAACTTCCTGGTCTAGTCGCATGGTTGTGGTAGTAAAGAAAGAAAAAGTATGCATATGCTTGGACCCATCTGACTTGAGTAAGGCACTTCTAAGAGAGCACTACCACATGCCGACGTTAGAAGATATCCTACCGCGACTGCATGGAGCGAAATTCTTTTCTACTCTGGGTGCATCGTCAGGATTCTGGCAGATAAAGTTGGACGAGCCGAGCTCCCGCTTATGCACTATGAGCACGCCCTAGGGGCGATACAGATTCCTGCGCATGCCGTTCGGCATCGCTTCCCCACCGGGGATTTTTTAGCCGGTGATGCACCAGGTACTAGAGGGCTTGAGGGGCGTTGACGTCGTTATGGAGGACATATTGGTTTGGGGACAGTCACCAGTGCAACATGACAGAAATTTAGTAGCTTTGCTGTCCCGGTGTAGACAACACAACCTGAAGCTCAATAAGAACAAGTGCAATTTCCTCCAGCCCAGAGTCCACTACATGGGCCACATTCCGACTCCAGAGGGGCTGTGCCTGGACCCGAGCAGAGTCGAAGACATCGTGCAAGTCCCGCCACCACAAAACCGTAAGCAACTGCAAGTTTTTCTCAGCATGATCAACTTCGTGGCTCGGTTTGTCCATAACATATCCACGTTGTCAGCGCCGCTTCGCGAGTTGTTAAAAAAGGACGCCGCGTGGGTCTGGACGGACCAGCAAGAAAACAGCTTTCGTCAACTTCGATCGACCCTCACAAAGGCGCAAGTCCTTGCCTATTTTAATCAACAAAAACCATTGACCTTGTCAGTAGACGCCAGTCAGCACGGCGTAGGAGCCGTTCCTCTACAGGATGGGCAGCCAGTTGCCTAGTCATCCCGTTCGCTAACGGAAGCACAGCAGCGCTACGCGCAGATCGAGAAGGAAACATTAGCAATTGTTCATGGTTGCTCAAAATTTCAAGATTATATCTTCAGGCAGTCAGAGGTCACCGACGAGTTGGATCACAGGCCTCTGGAATCTATATTCAAAAAGCCACTTTGTGAATGCCCGCTACGATTGCAGTGCATGAGGCTTGTTTTGCAAAGATTCCCAATCAAGGTCACGTTCAAACCAGGCAAGGCGTTATTTCTAGCTGATGCGCTTTCTCGCTTCCCGAGTGCTACGGAACTAACCAACGAGACAGAACAATTTCAAGCCATTGTTATTTCTTCGCTTCCTGTGTCAGACCAGCAGCTCGAGAGTATTCGGCACGAAACTAACAAAGGCGCCAGTATGGCTGAACTGCGCCGTTACTCGAGCACAGAATGGCCGGAAATGAAAAATCATGTGCCGCATGCCCTGCGTCCATACGGGTGTTACCGCAACGAACTGCATGTTGAGGAAGGCCTGCTTCTCAGAAGCAACAAAATAGTCATTCCTCCGGCCAAGCGACCGGAAATTATGCGCGTCGAAGTTCATTACCAGTACTGTGCCAGCGTCGACTGGCCGGCGAAGCGACGAGCTCAGCAGCGCATGCGCAAGGCCCTACAACACCCCAAACAGGTGTCAATACCATAAACCGAGTAAAGCCAAAGACATTGTAGTGCTTTAGCTCTAGCGCAGCGTGCGAAAAGTACAAGCGCAGGAACACTAGACTGCCTATGCTTAGCCACGAGATACCAGGCCTGCCATGGCAAGTAGTAGGACTTGATATTTTCCACTACGATGACCAGTCCTACCTAATCCTCATGGATTTCTACTCCTTTTTCGAGATTCAAAAGCTACGTCATACAACAGCGACAGCGGTAAACAATGTGTGCATGCTCGTCTTCGCAACTCATGGAATCCCGGCAAAGCTGTGCAGTGATAACGGCCCACCTTTCAACAGCGCGTGCTTCCGCTCTTTTGCTGCGCAGCTCGGAATTGCCCGCGTAACTTCAAGCCCGTACTATCCTCGTGGTAACGGCATGGCGGAGCGTGCAGTGCAGGAGGCGAAAAAACTGCTAACGAAGTGTCCTTTCGCAACTATCGAATTTTACAGCGCCCTGCTGGAGTGGCGAAACATGCCAAGGGACGAGCAACTGAAGTCGCCCGTTCAAAGGTTGATGGGTCGCCAAACAAGGACGCAGTTGCCGGTTCTTCCCCAGCACCTTGAAAGGCAGACTGTGCCACCACAAGCCGTTCACAATCGCCTCCAGGAAATAAGAGAAAAGCAGCGGATCTTCTACAACCGGACGGCCAAGCGTCTACCCCTTCTTCGTAGTGGGTCTCCAGCATCAGTGTACGACACCATACGCAGAACCTGGTCGCCAGCTGTGGTTGTGGGCCCTGCAGGCACACCTCGGTCGTACAACCTGCTTACAGACAGTGGACAAGAGCTGCGGCGCACCAGGGAGCATCTCAGTTCCAAATAAATGCAACCTACGTCGGACCCTGAAGCTACAGTTTCTGCGGAGTCAGTATCCCAGCCTGACCAGGTGGCGGAGCTACAACCTGAAGACACCCTTCGTAGAAGTAACGGTCTGCGTAGACCACCACAACGTTACCCCCTGCCAGAGAGACCGCAGCATTAGGTCCCTGACATGCGAATTTGTAAATTCTTAGTTCTCATATTCGTTTTCTCTTCGAAAAGAAAGAAGATGTGAGTATGCGCACTGTCATGTTAACACGTGCCCTTACGGTACGAAGTGCGCATGCTCATATTTGTATCTGTCCCTATATATGCAGCCCCTTGTCTGATAATGAACACACTTTGTTCCCTGCCTCCCGACCGTTCACAGTTGGCAAACTTCACAAGCGGCGACGTGACGTCATACGGAACGGGCAAGACCCGGCCAGAAAAAACGGCGACGTACACGGTCACAGGTTCGAGATACGCCGAGATGTCCTGCCGTTGGTGCGTCGTGGAGCTCTTCTATAATGGTGGAGGGGAGGTGTTTAGGTATTACAAGTAGGAACTCAGAGCCGTCCGGATGAAGGTTACGACGGTACAGAGTACTGTCGCGGAGGACGGAGAGGCGTAGACTAGCATTTGCCGGAGAGTGCTCAAAATGGTCGATGAGTGCTCTGATGTAGGCGTCACGGCGTTGCTCGTCGGCGAAATGAAGCAGCTGTGATACAGAGAATACGCAAGAAGCACTGGCAATATTGGAGTCAGAGTGGTCAACAGGGTAACGCGACAAGCTGTCAGCATCTTGGTGCAGGCGGCCAGACTTGTACACCACGGAAAATGAAAATTCTTGTAGCCTCAAAGCCCATCGACCAAGCCGGCCTATAGGATCTTTTAGCGAAGAGAGCCAGCAGAGAGCATGATGGTCAGTGACTACGGAAAAAGGGCGACCGTAAAGGTAATGATGGAATTTTTTTTTTTTTTGAAGGTAATGATGGAATGGAATACCTTCCAAACCATGGAAGGCATTCTCGTTCCGTAATGGAATAGTTGCGCTCCGATGGTGTGAGGAGGCGGCTCGCATAAGCAATAACGCGATCCTGGCCACGCTGACGCTGGGCTAAGACTGCACCTACGCCATGACCACTGGCATCTGTACACAATTCTGTAGGGGCATCAGGGTCGAAGTGGGCGAGAATGGGTGGTGAGGAGAGAAGAGTAACGAGACGAGAGAAGGTGGCAGCTTCTGCAGTACCCCACGAGAATTGTACGCCTTTCTTCAAAAGATTAGTGAGGGGTCTAGCAATTGCCGCAAAATCTTGAATAAAACGACGAAAGTACGAGCATAGCCCTACAAAACTTCGAACGTCTGCGGCTGTCTTCGGAACCGGAAACTCTCTGACAGTGAAAGTTTTGTCGGGATCAGGCTGTACTCCGGAAGTGTCAACGAGATGGCCCAGAAGAGTAATTTGACAGTGGCCAAAACGACATTTGGACGAGTTAAGTTGCAGCTTCGCCTTTCGAAATACATCAAGTATAGTTGTGAGACGTTCAAGGTGAGAGTTGACCATTGGCGAGAAGACGATGACGTCGTCGAGGTAGCAGAGGCATGTGGACCATTTGAAACCTTGGAGCAAGGAGTCCATCATACGCTCGAAGGTGGCAGGGGCGTTGCATAATCCAAGTAGCATTACTTTAAATTAGTATAGGCCATCAGGTGTGATGAACGCAGTTTTTTCTCTGTCCATATCATCAACAGCAATCTGCCAGTATCCCGAACGGAGATCAATAGACGAGAAATAGCTGGAACCGTGCAGGCAGTCAAGGGCGTCGTCTATACGTGGGAGTGGGTAGACGTCCCTCCTAGCAATGTTGTTCAGATGACGGTAGTCTACACAGAAGCGCCACGTGCCGTCCTTCTTAACCAACAGCACAGGTGACGCCCAGGGACTCGAAGAAGGCTCAATGATGTTTTTATCAAGCATTTTGTTGACTGTTTTGAATTAATCGGCGTTCCGATGCAGAAACTCGATACGGTCGTCGGTGAATAGGCGTAGCATCGCCAGTAAGAATCCGATGCTTGACCGCGAGCGTCTGGCCTAAAGGGCGATCGTCGATGTTGAAAACATCTCGGTAAGACAATACTTGGCAAAGCTCTTCAGCCTGCGCCGAGGACAGGTCCGTCGCAACCATTTTCTTTATATTGGGATCGGCACCCAAGGCTGGCGCGAGGGGCCTGCTAAGCTCGCGAGAACCATCGGTCGATAACGCTGCCACGTACAGGTCACCGAGACAATCAACGGTGGCAAGGCAAATACCTTGCAGTAGAATTTGCTTTGCCAATCCAAAGTTACAGACAGGCATGTGAGTGCGGTTCCCAGCAATATTAAGTATACTGTGAGGCACTGTGACGTCATACCTTCTTGGAATGTCGGGCAGAGGAGTGACTAGGTACTCGCCATCAGGAACTGGTAGGAAAGACAACAGTTCAATGTAGGCTATTGACTTTCGCTGCAGGCGAAGAAAGCCGGTGGGACGTAAGCGGCAGTGGGGTGCGTCAGAAGGTTCTGCGAGCATCGGCAACTCAAGGCGAAGGGTACTGGAAGAGCAGTCAATAAGAGCAAAATGTGTGGAGAGAAAATCGAGGCCGTGAAAGAGGTCGTGGGGGCAATGAGCAATTACGGTGAAGAGGACAGGAGTGTGGCAGCCGGGGATGCTGACGCGTGCCGTACACATGCTGATGATAGGCACAGTACCGCCATCCGCAACGCGGACACGTGCCGACACTGGGGTGAGGAGCTTGTTCAGTCGTCGTTGGAAGGCAGCACTCATAATTGAAAGATGTGCTCCTGTATCGATGAGTGCCATAACAGGATAGCCATCAACGTCAATGTCAAGGACGTTTCGGTTTGTGGGTAACGTGAGCAGAGGATTTGAGGGCAGGGTCGACAACGGAGCTTCACCTCCAGAAGCTGCAGTGCCTAGTTTTCCGGCTGGATCCGGGAGGCGATAGGTGGCGAAGAGAAGCGACGTGGTTGGGGCGAACGAGACTGATGGCGTCGAGGTGAGGGCGAGCGGCTGTACCGAAGGTTCGGAGCAGGAGCATCAGCGGCAGTGGATTCATGGCGGGTGGTATAGGGAACGGAAGGTCCAAAGGTGCGGGAATAAGCGGCGATGTATGTCCGAGGAAGTGGTGGCCATCGGTTGCGGCAGTGACAAGCGACGTGGCCGATGCGACAGCAGTGGAAGCAGATCGGCCGGTCATCAGGGGTACGCCAATCGGACGGGTTTCGGCGAGATATGGCGGAAGAGGACTGCCGAGGACGAGGAAGGCCGCTAGAGAACGGGGGACGCTGGGTTGAGACGTGGAACACAAGGAGTTCAGACCCATGTTCTCAAATTCCTGTCGGACGACGGCCTGGATCATCGCAATGGTGGTTGCTGGCGGATCGGGAGGCGTCGTGGAGAAAGCTGGCAAACAGGTGGCCTCGAGTTCGCGGCGAACAATACGGGTGACGTCACAGGTGGTGGTCTGACGTGGTCGACCCTCACATGTCGACGTAGCAGCAGTGTTGGGTAGCCGCGTGATGTGGTGTGTGATACGGCGGCACATAGCTTGTTCAAGGCAACGGCATTCTTTGATGATGGCGTCGATAGTCAAGAAGTTGCCAAAAACAAGCAAATTGAAAGCGTCGTCAGCAATGCCTTTTAGAATATGTGACACTTTATCGGCTTCGGACATAGTATCGTCAGCTTTGCGGCATAGAGCTAAGACGTCGAGGATGTAGGAAACGTACGGCTCCATAGATAACTGAACACGAGACGCAAGAGCCTTTCTCGCGGCAGCCTTGCGCCCAATGGGGTCGCCGAACAGTTCCCGTAGCTTCTCTTTGAAATTGTCCCAACTGGTTATCTCATCGTCATGCGTTTGGTGACATTGGCGAGCATAATCGTTGGGTTCCACCTGTTATTAGCACTGCCATGTTCATAGAGTTTGATCCAGTTGTCAACATCTTGGCCCTCCAGGCCGGAGAACACCTGGGTCGCGATGTGGGGTGACCGTGACGATTGGAGCAGTGGGACAAGCCGAAGCCGTTGCAGAGGTGGGCGCGTCACCGGGAGGCATGGTGACAAGCTCGATGTGCCGACCACTTCTGAGTTCCGTGATGAAATCATCGTCGTTCTCGCGGCGGCTCGTTTCTGGAGCACTGCTCGATGATATCGTAATACAGTGGAACCCCGTTTATACGTTTCTCACCGGACCGGGGGAAAAAAAACATAACAGCCAGGAAAACGCAACAGTGAGGAAATTTGCATTAGTAAGATCTTGATGAGGGCTAGTTGGTTCATACTTAGAACTGAGGTGAAACAGCGCGAAAAAGACGAGGACACAAGGAAACAAATACCACAGACAAGCGCTTGTCTGTGGTATTTGTTTCCTTGTGTCCTCGTCTTTTTCGCGCTGTTTCACCTCAGTTCTAAGTGAGCAAAGCTCCGAAAATGAATGAAAAAAAGTGCAGCTTCAACTACAGTAAAACCTCGTTAAACCGTACCCGCTTAAACAGTAGTTTCGGTTTAAAAGTAGTAAAGTCAATTCCCCGACTCAGCGGCCATTGAACATAATGTATTTTGTATCCGCATAAACCGTACCAGCTTATTGCGTACGCATCGGTTAAAACGTAGCGTTTCCACTTTTCGTCGCGCAAACACGGCGGTGCATCTTCTCCATCGGTCGGCCCGGCAGAACAACAAGCCTCAGAGATTGGTACAACGGCCTCCAAGCACCCTGTGCGTTTGCACGTGAAGCCGCATCAACATCAACATCATTTCGACGCCGCATGGACGCCGTGCCAGAGAGCGTTGTGGCGTCGTGCAAGCGAGGACTCGCGTCATTCCGAAGCTAGGATAAAAAAGACGCCGGGTGCTCAGCATAGAAGAAAAATTAGACATCGTCCGTGTTGCCGAACGTGACACGAAGAAGTCGGCGCTGGCCCGCGACATGGATCTGCTGTTGACTACAGTGTGTGGCATTTGGAATGCGAAGTTGCTCGGCAGCGCTGCTGCAACCGCGAAGAGATATGTCGGCTACGAGGTTCGACTTTTCACCATCGTTGCCGCTGTTGCTGCCGAAGTGTCAACTAGCGACAGTGATGAGGACGACACGGAAAGCGACAGCACGGGCTATTCAGGCCCGACAGTGGCAGAAGCTGCGCGTTACGTCAGCCTCATGAATGCGATCGTCGCAAGGAGAACAGGGGCGCGATAACGTAACTATTCCAAACGAAAAGTTTTCCGAAGTCCGGCACCCGGCAATGAAAAAGGCGCCCCGGGACTTATGCAGCACTACTGCGCGCGTGCACGGAGAATACGTAACACCAACGAGGAATCTGCCGTGCGAATGTTTGCCGAGAGGAGGGGGGCTGGCTGAGAAGCTGGCACGCAGCTTCAGTAAGTTTGAGGCCGCTGTCGTCGTGCTAGGCCGCCGCGACATCAAATGAAAATAACACTTATGTCCCGCGAAGTGAATAAATACTGCATGTTTTTTCCCCTTTCATCGCACTCTCTCTGAGTTCCGTTTTCGACAGGTAAGTGGGCGATCTCATGCTATTTCGCTTAAACAGTACTACCGTTTAGTACGTACTTTTTCCGAGCTCCGGCCGACTACGGTTTAATGAGGTTTCACTGTATAGACAATTTATTTCCACAAAGTGTGCGGCGGATTTTAAAAAAGTCCAGAATGGTGGCTTGCCGTTTCTTTCGCTCGCTAGAAATCACATGTTTCTCAATAGCCTGGAAGGCCGCATTGCTGTCAGCGTCGCTGTGAGGTGCGACGTACCTGCGGAGGAGGTCCAGAGCCGCGACGGCTTCTCCAAAGCTAGGATTTGGCAACTCCCCTGCATCATGCGGCTCGTGCTCCTCGTTGTCACTGCGCCACGGCAATGGACGAAGGAATATCCGCGGGAAATTTTGCTCTCTTTGGCGTAATCATGCTAACGTGCTAACGATTGTTTAGTATTGCTGCGGAGCGCGCGCGTCCGAGCAGCCCGGTTGTGCGCAGCGCGGCGTGGGAGAAATGTAAACAAGAGAGGAGACTGGCCCGATAGGCGGAGCAACGCTACGAGCAATGCCAACTTCCGGTTTCACTTTAGCTGCACAAAGAGTGACGTCAGGGCCTCTCCTGAGTTTTCTTCCTCCGTGAGTCGACCCGTCCAACAACCATGCGGTGACCGTAATCGCAGTGATGATAGTGAGAGCATTTTTCACGAATGGCCACTCGAACTGGCGTGCGGCTTGCAGCCAGTTCCATAGCCAAGCCCGGCCAAGCCCAGCCAAAACTTGTCAAAAGCCAAAATGGCGGTTGGAGCGCGTTGCCTACTTTCGCCCAGGCGGGTTCGCGGTGCTAAGTTGCGACGTAACATGCGGGAACGTTTTCACAGCTACTACGTAACAGGGGGGTTCCTTATACACTGGATCCTATGGATGCTACGCTGGGACCGAATGAAAACGACGTAGCAGCCGGGAAAACGCAGCAGTGAAGAACGTAACAGCAGGGTTCTACTGTAATATATATATATTTGCAATGTCAGTACTGGTGTCGACAACAGCTTTCGTTTTGGTCGATGATGAGTAACCGGCGAATATCGTTAGTGTTGAGACCCCAAGTGCAGCTGAGCCACTCGAGACATTTTTCAGTTGTCATCCAACCATTTTTACATGAAGTTAATTGTACATTTGCTGTAGAAACGAAGACAAAGGGCACAAGAATTAGGAATGACCATGAATGACTTTTCGCTGAGCACGGTCTTTCCCTTTCCCCTGCAAAGAAGTGAATATCCCCCTCATTACTCCTTCAAGCTCTCATGGCAACTGCAGTGAGGTGAATGTTTCGGCTGATGCTGGCAGTTAGGAGGAGGTGGGCACTTAACATATAATTTTCAGAATTCTTAAGTTTCGGAAATGTTAATACTGGGCACCTGTGCGAAACTGGGTGCTTCTGTAGTATTTCACGGTGTTTGAAATTAATGAGACCCGACTGCTACAACACCGGTAAGCAGGGTGGCTAAAGTATATTTCCTACGAGGGTGGCCGCGGCCGAGCATGAGCAGACAATAAAGTCTGTTACTTCCGGAAGTACGTAATTCTTATTGAAATTCGAAAACAGACTTTCACTTACTTCAGTCTGTTTATTAAACAGCATCAATAAATACATGCAGTAACAGTAGAAAGAAGTGCACTGATCCAAACACTCTTGATTTATGTTGGCTATTGGCCAATAACAGCCGCGTATGGGAATATGATATAACATAAAGCATCCAAAAGAGGAGCAGCCTTCCGTTGAAAAGAGTGTTTGAAAAAAAGTGTGACTTAGCACTCCAATTGCAAGCTTCATGCACCACGCACAACGGCAAATTTTGGACACAATGTTCATAGCAGTGTACGTTATCTGTGAACTGTGTTTTTTTCACCAAGCCCAATGAGTAGTTCAGGACACCTTTAACTTTCCAAGGCAACACTGGGACTACTGAGATGCCATAGTGGAAGGACTGCAGATTAATTTTGACTACCTGGAGTTCTTTAATGCACACAGAAGTGATGGCACACACATTTTCACACATTTATCATATTCAGCCAATGCTGCCAGGAAGTGAACCCACAACCTCATGCTTAGCTGCAGAATGCTTTACCAGTGAGCTACCACAGCAAGCAAGAAATCAACTGCTCAATACACTAAAACTCAATCCACTGACCTAAAAAAAAAAAAAGGATATGCTTTTTCACTTCTTCATGTACCAAGTGCTGAAATAAAAAAGAAGCTGTTACAAGGGCTGCTGCTAGCACTGTTGGAATTCTGAATTAAGGTACTGTGCTTTTAAAATGCAAATACAGTTGAAACTCGATTTAACAAAGTGATGACCACGCTCGAATTATTGCATTAAATTGGGAAGTTCGTAAAATCGAAAAAGGAATTTTTTGGTGCTTCGGAATCTAAAATTATAATATAGCGACATGAAGAAGCTACTGCAGCATTGTATTTACCCCTAATCCAGCCATCTGTTGCATAAACCATGATATAATGAAAGCAACCACCACCAACCCAATCTAGTTAGTGTTGAGTCAGCTGTTTGTACATGGGTACGGCGTGCAGCCTCATCAAAATAAAGCTAGGGATGTGACCATGGCACTTAGGTGTTTTAACGCGACAGCTTTAGAGCGCATGCTCGAAGAAGAACCTGTCTGTGTCAAAATTGGAAAGAAATCACCGCTTTTTTTTTACCCATTTACTTCAGGAAAAACTTCATTAAATCGAGTTCGGCCAAGTTTGCTTTGTTAATTTGGGTTGATGACAACATTGAACCCCATGGGTACCTGCTTGGGAATGTAAATTTCTTCGCTAGATCGTGAACTTCGTAAAATCGGGTTTCGTTAGATCGAGTTTTAACTGTACTCCTAGTAGCATGCCTAGGTTTTACATTGCCGTTATGTTGCAGTATTTTGTACCACACCTTGTGAGGAGCCATGCAAAGCATTGCGACCAGGAGTTCCAAGGCTGTTGTGAGTCTGCTCATACTCAAGGACTTCCTTGTATATCAATTCTGCAAATACATAAATAATAAAACAAGGCATTCACTACACTGCAAGCTTTCTTAGTTTTATGTCACAAAAGCAACCAGGGCTGTGATGTGCCAGCCATAAAACATGACAAATTCTGACATAAAGTTATACAAGCAATATATAAGTTTCATTGCTTGCATATGTTGGCCTATGAAACAAGTGCATTTTCATGTAACATTATAATGCATTGTCTGTATTATTCATGAAAGTACTTCCTCTATTTTTCAATATCATAACTTGCAATTAAAATGTGAATTAAGCAGTTATAGGCATTCATTGCATATGTGTTGGTGTTTCTTTCCTCAATAAATAGTTGTGCTTTAGATGGGTGTGTCCTATAAATAGATGCACTGCATAGAACCACTTTAATCAAATGCTCTTGGCAGCAGCGGCACATTTTCCTTTGACCAAGGAGAGGTTTCACAAGATTATCTTATAAGTCCCATTCATGAAGCTAAACATTTCGACAGAATTGCCTGTCTGGTTGGGAAATTGATTGAGTCAGTCTCAAGTCCCATTCACACTGCCATTTTGATAAGAGAACTTGGTAAATAGCTTGAAGACTGCCTTTAATTGCATTGTTGCTTTAGTGACTACGTGCAGCCTTTGGTCCACATTCATCTGCTTTTTCATTACTGGGTATTCGAATCTAACTTGGAACCCAGCAGAGACTAATAGATTTAGTTTTAATTGTGCCAGATATCACCCTATTAGTGGCTCATTCTCAGATCTTAAGCAGAGGGCTTTTTAATGCACTTAACGATTCTGTGTGCACATTACACAGCAAGCTATCATGATTGTTGGGTGGGTTGGTTTATCATGAAACACAGGGTTGGTTTATCATGAAACACAATGAGCAACTCAAGCAGATGGCACACAAAAAGACACATTGAGAAAGTACTGGCAATAGACCTCCAACTATTAAAGAAAAAAAGAATGCTATTTAAGTTACTGGACATTCTGCACTTAGAAAATATGAATGGTTTATTCCACACCAAAGCAACCAATGTTCTTTTGATGATCCCAGATACAACTGAAATTTTTTTTATGTGTTTGAAGAAGTTGTAAACTCGTTCTCCCCGTTTACTTTCGTTAGCGAAAGTTTTCTTGCATTTTGGGGAGACTTTATTTTTCTTGTCCAGCTGAGCTAGAGGACTCCAACCAACGTTTTATTGCAAATGTATGTTGTGTGATACAGTTGTTGAAATGGTGGGTATGGCAAGCCAATGAAGTGATGCGACGGCCGAAACAGTCAATGTTTTAAATCTTGGAATAAGTCGAGTGCTTTCGGCATCGGCAAAAACGCGTAAAATTGGAAAGTTATTTTTTTTCCACACAACATTAAGAAAATCCAGAATGGAAAGAAAAACAGTAGCCCAACTCAACAAAGTACAACTGAAAAATATTTAAACTGTTGAAGGTTCAGCAGACCACTTGGAAAAAAAAAAATGTTCAATTTATTGTGAAAAAAAAAAAGCTCTGTATTCAAGGTTAAAAAGTTGTTTTAGTGGCCTGCCTAAAAAGATGTGCAACATCATTAGACAACCCTACTTCCCTTCTATGCATGTGAGAAGTTAGTTACAAACAGAAATCACACACACACACACACACACACACACACACACACACACACAGCACACACACACACACACACACCATTATTCTCATAAAGAGCGCACTTATTTTTCTCATAAATTTAGACCCAAATTTCTTGGGTGCGGCCATGCACAGGCAAAGACAGTATTATTAGGTATATCGGTGCTTGTACTGTGACAGGAGATACCGGGTGCATGCATGTATAATTAGATACCGGGTGCATGCATGTATAATTAAAGAATACATACTGTGTCCCCTGGCAATTGCCCCTTCGTAGGCTTGTTATGCTTCACCGCAATACTTTAGCATATGCTTCACCAAGTGACTTTTGTGTACAGAGGCGAAGCTGACTTTCGGGAACCGACAGTATGCAACGCATTGTGCTTTCCGAGCTTCAAAGCCAATCGCGAGGACCACAAAGGCAGAGTCTGTGCCATTGCTGACAGCGGTGAATTCGTTCAATGAAAAACACGGCACCCAACAGCAAGCTTAATAGTGAGCATCAAAACAGCTAGGCCTAGCGTAGCCACAGTGGTGGCTACGGTTGCCAGCGGATCTGCGGGCGAGAGTGCCAGTTCGAGGCGGCAAGGTAATCAACGACAGCAGTGGTGGCTTTGATTAATGCCGTTTCGAACCTGCAGTTACGGCAAAAAGTCGGGAAAATCAGATGGCGAAGGGTTCTTGCGTCCGAAATTTCAGACGTTCTGATACATTGACTCCAAGGAGCACGCGGTGGTGCCGCGAAGCCGTCCGAATTATTGGGCATCCGGAAAGTCAGTAGTTGACTGCACACTGGCAGTCAACTACTGACTTTCAACTACTGACTCCTCCAGCCGACGACAGGGCGTCAAAGACGATTCGTTAAGATTCCTGTCTGTTACTCGAGCCAGCCTTACAGCGACTTTCGTTCCCTTTCAATAAAATTACAGCTAATTTTCCCTGATAGAAGCACAAATTTGCTGAGTTTTTCCATACTAATCGAAATCCCAGAGAATTCCCGGTTGGCAGACACCCTGTATCAGCACGCATTCTATCCCCAGCACAGATCGCCTTCAAGATAGGGCCTGCACAGCCGCGCCATAAACAGCAGCCCCCCCCCCCCCCCCGGTTCCTTGCGCAACGAAAGACAGCACGCTTCCTGCCCGCTTTCCTTCTTGAGCGCGTGACATTGAGCTGCCATCATCAGCTCACCCTCGCATGCTTTCACTCGCAAGTTAAGCACATGACGATGATGCTATCGCTCTTGGACTTAATATGGAACATTATGGAGGCAGCAGAAATGTGCCTGGAGTGTCCATATAATTGCTATCACAATAAAAAAAACTAACAACAATCATGTTACCCTCTTAGGCACAGCAACTCAACAAGCCTTAAAGTGTTCAATGAAGGTAAAAAAAAAAGTAAGATAACAGGCCTCACCTTTCCACTGCTCCACGGTGTGTTCACGTTCATCTACGGAGTGGTCGTATGACGCAGGTGCTGGCTGCAAAACCCACAAAACAAGCACCCATAAAACAACTACCCTTGCCAAAGCTTTCACCTTGTTTGCACAACAGCAAATACTGTAATAAAGGCACCACAAAAACCAGGAATATTATGTAAAGCTACAAGCACGAAGAGGTCCTACCACAATGTGGCGTGTGTCATCCAAATACTATTCCGAGTAATCTTGCACGTGACTTATAAGTTAACCAGGAATCATTATTCCAAAAGATACAAGAGATGGCAACATGAACCAGTACATAACATGATTAATTTAAAAAACCATAGTCTATTTACACTCAATCCGGCACACAACTGGTCTTTTCACGTTAATACAAATGTTGGTAAAGCAATCAATGCGGTCCTAGGTCAGCGTTATACTGCCATCATCTGTGCCACCAGACAGCAAAATAAACTTTTTGAGAAGTACAACAAAAACACCTTGTGGTATGCATGCCAAGTGAAAGTAGGGAAACAAAGTGTATACAAATGTGCTTTCAATGCTCACTTGCACTACATCTGCGTTTTAACCCTTTGGGGTCATGTGTCAGGCCCGCGCCACCATGCGAAAATATCAGCTCCAGTCACAGTGCCTGACATGCACACTTGCTCGCATTCTACAGTTATTCAGGTTGGTTGCACCATCCCTCGGCAGCATTTTCTACCTACGAATTGCAGTTTTTGGTTGCCTCTTGAGGGCAGCACTTGATCAAATGCACTCAAAGGAATTTTGGTGCGCAATTTGTGGCACGTACTGCTGAACGTATGGCGTCGTTTTCTGCCTGGGCATCTTAAGGACAGAACTCATGAATTTAGCGAGTCCTATGATGATTTCATCGACGAGGATGACTATGTGTCGCCTTCAGATGATCATCAAATGTCCTCAGATGACAGCTTGTCAGAAGACACTGACTGTGATAACCGAGGAAGGTGATGGTTCGTGTGATGGCCTCCTACAACGTGGTGCAAGCAGCTGGAGACTGCACACTACATCTTTTCAAGATTTCAAGAATATTCCCTTTGAAGTGACAAATCCTGGCTCAAAGATTGCTTTCTCCTATCTTCACAGTGAGCTTGAATATTTCCAGCTGTTTTTTACTGATGAGCTCATAGAAATTGTACAAGTGAATTGGTATGCAATCGAGAAAATCACAAGTTTGAGTCCATTGCAAGAACAGTTGCTTTGGAAGACATGGCATGACAGGCGGTATCCGTACCCGAGTTCAAGGCATTTTTGGGCATAATAATGAACATGCCGATGAATCCGAAACCTGACATAAAGGAGCCTTTCAGCCAGAATTCTCTGATGCGTGCGACGCATGCGGTGATGCGAAGACATGGGATCGTTCCCCACCTGAGGCAGGTTGTTTTTACACTTTCATTGCCATTAATTTATCATTTCTTTAATTCAGTTAGTAAGCACAAGTAATTTCCCCAATGTTTCCCTTGGTGTCTTTGTCAGCTTCTCACAAATTGGGTAAAGGTTTATGGCCGCAAAGGGTTACGTGTGTAGTCCATGCGCCTCCAAAGCAGTACTCTAAGATGTCATTATTGTACTCAACAGTACTTGTCATTCTTACTAAAACAGTAATAGTCTTAAATAAACTGCTCAATTTTTAAGAATTGTTTTTTTCTGCATTGCACTTTTATATTGGTAATGTTTCTTTAAGCTTCTATAAAGTGAGGGTAGCTGGTTTAAATACAACTGTATTCTAACTATGTTTAGCCACAAGCAAAAATAAAATTAACGAAAAGTTAAAATTTTGGGGTTTTTTTTTTTTCCAGTGATTCTCAGGTGCTCCTTTATGGTGCAGGAAATGATTAGGAAGAAATGCAAGGTAGAAGTTCAGAAAATCTCACTTTTCTAGTCTGTTGCCGATAAAAACTGGGTAGAAAAATAGGGTGTCAGCAGGTACCATTGTAAAGCCGGTCGCGCGCCTTTTCATTTGAAACTTGCTCATTTTGGAACAGTCGTAAAGAGAAGAGATCAGGGGACCAGAGCTTCAGATAGTTGCAATGTGGTATTACCGTACAAGAACAAAAGCAAAAGAAGGGAGTAAAAAGAGGAATAACTAGTGTTGCAATTCATTACTGCAGCAATGTGTACACAGGAAACGCTCTTATTGGCTGACGCAGATTTGAATTGCCGGCGCACATTTTGACACGGATAACCTGTGCATTTCTTTGTCCTTGCGGTATTTGGCAGTCATAATAGGCTGTGTTGCTGGTTCACGTTTGTTTCATTAATTATTCCAAAATGAAAAATGATGAAGGAATGGTCACAGTATCAAAAAAAAACTTGACCTTTTGGTTGCAGGATGTCCATCCCTAAAATTTCTAAGGAGAACCCAGCTCAAGACCATTTACCATATGTTAAAAATGCAGCATTCATTTCAAGAATTCTGGCACTCTTTGGCCAGCACCTGCTCTTAGGCCATTAATCTATTAATGAATAAATGAATCAATCAATTTTGAGATGAGTAGGTGGAAACTGAAGGTGGAAACCAGGGGTGCGTGATTATTCGAAAAGTTCCCATATTATTGAATATTATATTCTTAATATTCATATTTGATTCAAAAAAGAGATATTCAAAAATGTTACAATATCCGGTTGGGTACCAATATTCGAATCAAATCAAACATATTGCTGGCTGTGCTGGAGCAAACACGGTTCTCAGCATTTGTTTCTATCAAATCTGAAAATACTGGGGCGATTTTGGGACGACTTTATGCTGCTAGCGAAATTTCACCTGAAAAGCACACTTTGCCACTGAACGTACGTCGAAGCTTTGCGGGAAAGCCAGCCTCTCAGTAGCAAGGGGCATTAGTTTGCCGACAGCGAAGGCTCACTTTTTTTTTCTTTTTTTTTTTCCAGTGTCATCCCAAATTCTGAGCTTATTGCTTGACAGCAAGTGCGGTGAGTGAACAACTGGCACAGGGTCAAATGCCTCCACGTTTACGCGCATTTGCTGCAGTATAATAAGACACAGGCTAGCGAGGTCAGCTAGTGGGAATAAAATTTTCCAAGCTAACATGGGCCAAATACACAATGTTTTAGTACAACGCGTTACTAGACCAGTTTTTTTAACATTGGCAATGAAATAGCAATGTTCCACCATAACAAATTAACCTAACTTGCTAATAAATGCATGTGCATATCATTATTCGATATTCGAAGCGAAGTGTTCGTGTTCAATTCGTATTTGGAAATGTTACGTTTGCACACCCCTAATGGAAACCTATCAGCAAATTGTTACTTTTGAATCACATTTCTCAAGAACTTGGGGACACTTCAAGCTATTGAGACTTATTCAGGGTCACTCACCGCGTTTACTTCAGCTTCATCATACCACACATTGATGTAAGGATGAGCAAGGGCCTCATCTACGGAGATACGCCTTTCTGGGTCAATCACAAGCATCTTGGAGAGCAGGTCACGTGCTTGACTGGCTGCAATGCGCACACAGAAATGTTAAGTGGCACAGTAAATTTCCCAGCAAACATAATATGCCCTTGCAGGGCCACGAAGAGACAAGATCTTGCACTTAGAGATGCCATGAAGCTGTGTAGGTATGACACAGTCCAATACATTGAAAAGCTTGCGCTTAACAATAAGTTCAATGCCCACAACAAAGCGCTCACCTTTCAGCCGGCTGTGCTCATGACTATCGGAAGGAAACAGCACGTCTGGAAAGAGCTTGTCGAAGCTGTAGCCTGCATACCGAGGACGATTCTCCACGTAGTTGCGCACTGTTGGCTGCAGACGGCGCATGAACTCTTGCGATGGTGTACCCAGCTGTTCAATGATCTTATTCCATTGATCAATGTCTGTACAAAACCAATGGTCAAGGAATACTGTTTCGTATGTCCCAGAACAAATTGCCCCATTTCCATTTCCAACAAATGTGACAGCTACAACCAACAGGGCGAGAGAAAAATCTCTTGCCATATTCTCAAACTTGCGGCAAAAGTCCCACATGCAACAAGGCAAGAAAGAAAAGGCTAATTCCTATTGCGGTGCCTTTTGGACGATGGCCACGGCAATGTGCATTCCTACAGATTGTTTCAATTGGACACCAGTGTCAATTTTTTCTCACAAATCTTCATCACCTTTGTGGCAGTTGCTACACTCTAAAGCTAACTGTGTCATAAGTGTACCACGTGAAGACTGGCGAACCTCCATACTCAAGATAACACTTGACGCCATAGAACAATGCACATGTTAATGGGACCAGACAGCACATGTCAATCAATTTTGTAAATCAACCACGGCCGGTATTTCATAGCAATGCCTTTTCCAGATGCTAAAGAATTGCACGTTTGTCTCATTTGCAAGTGGCTATGTTCAATGCTCTGCCCTGGGTGGAGCGTCAAATGTCCTCAAAAGCGACTGACACGTATTATGGCCTCTATGCAATGCTTTGTGATTCAGTCATGAGATCATGGCTCAGCTGTCTTGCCAATACAGCTGTAGTTGTGTGGAAGGCAGTAAAATATTGCCATTAGCTTTCGCAAGCTAGCACTCTGAAAGAAGTTTACTCGGTGCATTCTTTTGCAAGAATTTTGGCCATCTTGGACTAGTGCTTTGTTTTGCCAGTGCAATGCTAATTTGTCTCCAAATACTGAGTAGGCTCAGCCTACGATGCAAGCCCTTCCAAATATCAGGAGCACCAACGAACACACTTGTCCATTAGGCCAGCCGGAGATTCCAAAGATTGCTTCGAGCATGGACTTCTTTCTAAAGCAATGTCTGCGTCCCCATGAGCATCGATGTGGCACTCAATGTATTGTATTGTATTGGGTTTTATGGCGCATAAGCAACTTAGGCTATCATGCGCCAAACACATGGTCTAAATTATTTCAAAAATTGGGTATCCTTATCGAGGTCCTTGTCCAGACAAGGACTCTGAGGAGCCCAACAAACCAATTGAAGACCTCAGCCTTTTTCTCAGGACTGAGAAAATGGGTGAGGTGCATCATAAGATGCATGCAAAAAAACGGGTAATAAATTTTAGAATTAGTAATTCTGTGATATATTATATTGCGTTTAGGATCGCTGCGTCTTTCAAAAAACTAAAAACAGATGAAGTTTCTACTAGTGGGTTATCTCCTAAAAGCAGACTGGGATGGAAGGGAATGTGTTCATTATAAAATACAGTAAAATGTTTTTTCCTTAGCCGTTCGAGTTGTGTGCACGAGAATAAAATGTGATTTACAGTGAGTTCATTGCCACATTTCTCACATAAGGGTTTGTCTTGTTTTTTCAGTAGAAAGTTGTGTGTTAAGTGGGTGTGTCCGATGCGCAGGCGGCATAAAATTACTTCAATAAAACGTTCCTGATGCCTGCATGATCTCCATTCTCCTAGAATAGGTTTTACTAAATGTAGTTTGTTATTTTCTTCGCTATTCCATGTACGCTGCCATTTTTCTTTAAGCTTGTTTTTTACTAACTTCATGCAATCTGCATAGGGTATATTTACAGTACTGATATCGTTATGGCAGGCTTGAGCGGCGCACGCGTCAGCTCTCTCGTTGCCTCTAATTCCTTGATGGCTTGGTACCCAACAGAGCTTTATTTCGTGTCCTCGCTTTTGAGCAGTTATTATGTTATGGATTATATTTCCTATTAAAGGTTCCCTTACGTTCCTGGCTTTCAGTGCTGTGATTGCACTTAGCGAGTCCGTGTAGATAATGCTGTTTTGAATGTTCATCTCGACTATTTTTGATACAGCCACCGAAATGGCATGACATTCGGCTGAGAAAATTGACGCGCACTGAGGCAACCTGACTACCTTTTCCCATTTATCTTGCACTACAGCACTTCCGACGTAAAGTGGTGTTTTAGAACCGTCAGTATAAAATGCTGTGTGTTCTTCGTACTTTTTGTCTAGCGCCAAAAATTCTTGTATTATATGTTCACGTGGAGTTTGCTTTTTACGAAATTGTGTCAGTGTGTAGTCACCTACACTGGGAAAGGTGTGCCAAGGTGGTAGTGGTTCGGATCTCTGGGCAACATCAGGCAGCGTGTCTAGAATACCTAATTCCTGGCAAATTTCTTCAAATCTGAGAATAAGGGGTCTCGTCGCATTCGGTTTGTTGTTGAAAAGCTGCTTAGACGGGCACTTCGTAACTATGGAGTAGCAGAGATGTTTTGGTAGTGAGCGTGTTTTTAGGACATATGCACATGTGAGCATGGCTCTTCTATCTGCGAGGGCTGGTTCGTTACATTCGACATATAGGCTGTTTATCGGTGATGTCCTGTATGCCCCACTTGCGAGGCGCAGACCTGAGTTATGAACTGGATCTAATTGCTTCAGGTAGGACGGTCGAGCTGAGTTGTAGACTATGCACCCGTAATCGAGGCAAGAGCGAACTATACTGCGGTAGATGTGTAAAAGGCAGGTCCTATCAGCCCCCCAGCGTTTATGTGAAAGAACCTTTAATATGTTTAATGATTGGGACGTTTTCTTCTTCAGGTTTTTTATGTGCGGCAAGAAGGTCAGTTTTCTGTCGAAAGTGATGCCCAGAAATTTGTGTTCACTTTTTACCGGCAATTCCGCTTCGTTCAGGTATAGTCTAGGATCTGTCTGTAGGCCACGTTTGAGTGAAAAAAGGATGGCCACTGTTTTCTGTGGGGAGAACCGGAAACCATTTCGGTCGGCCCACGTTGAAAGTTTATTTATTGTTAACTGCACTTGTCTTTCGCATGTTGCTATGTTTGAGGATGTGCAAGCTATTTGAAGATCGTCGACATAGATTGAATACATAATTGACCTTGGAATTATTTTGCTAACTGAATTCATTTTAACAACAAAGAGGGTCGTGCTTAAAACACTCCCTTGGGGCACTCCATTTTCTTGAATGAAATTTCTCGACAGGGTTGAACCGAGGCGTACATGGAATGAACGGTTTGACAGGAAGTCTTTTAGGCAGTGCAGCATCCTGCCACGAATGCCAAGTTCAGCCAAATCGTGAAGAATTCCGTACCTCCAGGTCGTGTCATAAGCTTTCTCTAAATCGAAGAAAACAGCGAGACATTGTTGTTTGTGTATAAAGGCTTCACGGACAGTATTTTCAAGACGAACTAGGTGGTCTGTTGTGGAGCATGCCTTTTTGAAACCGCACTGATGGGCATCGAGAAGCTCACGGGCTTCTAGCACGAAGGTTAATCTCATATTCACTATACTTTCAAAGGATTTTGCGAGGCAGCTGGTGAGCGCTATGGGCCTGTAACTACTCGGAGAGGTTGGTGGTTTTTCGGGCTTTAAAAATGGAACAATGATGGCCTTCTTCCAGGCTTCGGGTAGTTTACCCGATACCCACACCTTATTAAAGAAACTTAACAGTGCCTCTACGGCAGGTTCAGAGAGGTGGGACAGCATTTGATAGTGTATTCCGTCAGGGCCGGGTGCAGTCTGTTTACCAGCGGACAAGACTGTGTTGATTTCTTGAACTGTGAATAATTTATTATACGGTTCATTTGTATATCCACTTGTAGGGAGTCTTTGTTTCTCGGCTGTGTTTTTGTACGTAAGAAATGATTCTGTGTAGTTTGATGAGCTGGTAACTGCCGAAAAGAATTCACCTAAAATGTCTGCCTGTTCTTCGATGTTTGTCTGTATACCGGGGGCTGTTAGAAGAGGAAGTGTGAAAGGGGAGTATTTACCATCTAGCTTTCGTACCTTCGCCCACATTTCTTTTGATGTGGTAGAGCTATTTATGGAAGTCACGTAATTTTGCCACGAAGTCTTTTCGGTTCTACGGCGGATATATCGGGCTTGTGCTCTTGCCTTTTTAAAGTCTATGAGATTTTTCTGCGTGGGGTACCTTCGAAAGTTTCCCCATGCTTTGTTTTGTTTCTTTTTTGCTATTCTACATTCTTGTGTATACCAGGTTTTGTGGTTTTGTTTCACCACTCCAGAAGATCGAGGTATGGCAAGGAGCGCTGCAGAGATAATGTAGTTTGTGACAATTTCATTAAGTTCATCTATATCTAAATTATGTGGATCTATTTTTTCTAAGCTGGCATTTTCTTGAAAGAGCACCCAGTCGGCCAAATGGAGCCTCCAACGTCGTGGTTTTGTAGGAATGATTTGCGGAGATGATGTTAGGTTGATGAGAACAGGTAAATGATCGCTACCATACGGGTTGTCCAAGACATCCCATTTAAAAGCATTAAAAACGGAAGGTGATGTAAGAGACAAATCTATGGAGCTCCATTTTCCGGAGCTTGGAGAGCAATATGTGTGTTTGCCCCTGTTTAGCAGGCATAGATTATTGCAGAGAATAAAATCTTCTAAAATACGGCCTCTAGTGTCCGTTTGTTCGCTTCCCCACAAATTGGAATGAGCATTAAAGTCGCCGACTAACAGATATGGCTCTTGTAATTGTTTTAAAAGGTCTTCTAAATCATGGAGCGTTACTGTCAGGTGTGGTTGGATATATACGGAGCATACTGTAATTGTTTTAAAGTGTACTACAGATACTGCAACAGCTTCAAATGTAGTCTGAAGCTGCACTTCACGAGTAGGCACACTACTTTGAACAACTATGGCAGTACCTCCAGAGAGCCTATTCGCTTGCTCTCGGTCGTGACGAAAGACTTTATATTTACTTAAAATATTTTTATGTTTTGATCCCAAGTTTGTCTCCTGGAGACACAAAACAACCGGGGAATATACTGAAAGAATATCTTTTATGTCAGCGTAGTTTTTTAATACGCCTCGACAGTTCCAGTGAATGAGGAACGCCATATCTCATAACTTCGGATGTATTTCGGACGGATGTATTTCAAGACCTATGCTCCCGGTTTTGTGGGACCCGTTATTGGAATTTTTCCTCCCTTTTTGTGATCAAGGGAGTTGCGCCGCCGCTGCTGCGGAGGCGGGCTACTGCTTATATCCATCGCCTCCAGCGAGGTGATGGGTTTCCGCGGGGAACCCGCGGGGGTACGGGTTTGTGGCTTCTCCCGATGGGGGGAAGCCCTGCGGCCTACCGGCTCAGGGGCCAGCGAGCCTTTCTTGTGTGCTAGTATGGCAGCCTTGGCTGCCCCTGTCAGAGTTGTGGATGGCCCTGCCTGAGCAGTGGCCTGAAGTTGGAGTGGTGTGTCGCCACTCCCACTAACTTTGGTTGTGCCAGAGGCCGCCGTCAGGTGCACCTCCGGAATGTCAATGGTGCCGACACCGGAGTGCCGTTCGGGTGGGGGACGGGGCAGGCACACATCAACAATGGTGTACTGTGTGCCCACTGTAACCAGACGCCGCTCGGCCCCCCGGCGCACGGCATCAACATATGACCTGGATGTCTCCTGACTGAACTTTTTCCTTGCCTCAGGGTAAGATATGTTTTCTCGTACTTTTAGATTGATTATTTGTTTTTCTTTTTTGAATACTTCACAGGTTCGTGAGTACGCTGCATGTGGACCGTTGCAATTTGCACACTTTGTTTCACTTGCTTGGCAGTTGTCAGTAGTATGTTCTGTTTCGGCACATTTGGCACAAGTCTCCTTGCCTCTACATGTGTTGCTGCCATGGCCATACCTTTGGCATTTGAAACATCTCCTAGGGTTAGGGATGTATGGGCGCACTGGGCACCTGATGAATGCAACCCGGATAGACTCTGGCAAGCGAGTGCTGCCGAATGTTAGCACGATGTGAGGTGTTGTTTTTTCTTCGCCGTTGCGCCTTATATTTATGCGGCGAAGGGACGTTACTCCTTGGTCTCGCAAATTCTCGAGGAGCTCATTTTCGTTTTCTGTCATTAGCAGCCGCTCAGAAATTACTCCCTGAACGCTGTTCAGGCTTCTGTGAGGTGTTACAGTGATGTTATGGTCAGCAAGCTTCTTTTGTGCAAGTAACGTATCACTTTGCTTTTTGGATTTGACTTCAACAAGCAGATCTCCTGAGGACAGTTTTTTTGCTTCATATTCTTCGCCTATGTTAGCTACTAGCCACTTTTGTAGTACAAACACTGATAGATTGGCCACTGGAGCATTTTGCTCAACAGCGTGAACTACCAGGAACTGTGGAAAATTTTCAGCACATTTCTGAGTTGTAACCTTGATTCCTTCGGTGCGGTACCGTTTCCGGTTCCGATCGTTTTTCTTTAGAGGGGGAAATTGAGAATCCATGCGGCATGTATGGATTAAGGGTTCCTATTGTGTCACCTGTGTTTCACCCTTATAGACACAAGAAGGTCCCGGAGCCTCCCACCTGGTAAACAGACGGGGAGCCCGTCGGCCTGGGCTTGACCATGGCCCCGACCGCCACCGTTCATGGTTTCTACCCTTCACCTTACAACCTGTCGCCACGGTGCGGATTACAGCTTCGGTATGGGGGCTAAGGGTCCGTGGTGGCGCCAAGCACCATCACCTTGAGTCTCAAGGTGCCCCTGCGGGGGGCACTCAATGTGCAGCCTTGTTTATACAACATGCCTCATATCCAAAGCATATTAGTGCTTTATTGGACGTGAGGGCAGACTCCTAAATCTTGACTGGAATGCCGTTAACACATCTCATGAAGTTGTTATACCTTCGTACAGAATGCGAATTTGCACTGTCAGTGGGTACATTGTTACACCTCTGGGCATGTGTACAGTTGCATTCCAAATTAACAGGTCAACATTTCTGGCCAGCTGCCTTGTACTCCGTGAATGCTCTTCAAAACTCATCCTGGTGGCTTACATTTTACGAGAGTATGGGGCCATTACACACCTCCATGAGGGCAATCTCCTCCTCAACAGAGAGCAGCAGACAGCCAAAACGACTTCTGCTGTAGCGCAGTTCATGTCTGAGCCGACAGTGCAATTTTACCACCAAGTGTCACGCACACATGAGTTAAATGTCAACGAAGCAGACACAGTCGGCAATTTGTCACTCATGCAGATGCAAGGTGCGTGCACAGCCCACATTCTCATCATGCTTTTTGATGGACATTCTGCACCTCTAATGAATAATCTCGGTAATTAACACAGGGACCTGTGTCACCACTTTCAGCGACCTTATAGCAGACGTTATGGAATGTCCTGCATCTGAGGTGGACAACACAGCACCATCTTTGCATGTCAACATAAATTTAGGCCCCTTCGAGCAAAAACCAGCAGCCTTCATGATGCCTCCGGCTCATTTACTGCGACAGTAGCAGGTTCTCACAGGAAGACACCGCCACATTCTCAAGAACAACTTCTTCACAATGTGCACAACCTCTCGTTCTGCTACAATACTGCCTACTGTGGCCTCTGAAAAAAAAAAAAAATGCACAGATGCGGTCACTGAGTCTGTAGGGCACCCAAAGCCGCACACAAATTACCAAGTGTGGGACTTTTATGGTAGCTCAGTGATAAGTGCATTCTTCTCACAACTGTGCACTGCCACAGGCGCGAAAGTTTGATTCCCGGAGGGGGACCATGCACCGAGGGTGAAGTCTTCACCATGCAGCGTAGGTGAAGTCAAAAATGATGGGTTAGCCTAACAACGACAACATGCCGTAATGGAAAAGACAGACACAGGCAGGCAGGCAGGCAGGCAGGCAGGCACGCACGCACGCAAGTACATGCACACACGCACGCGCACACACACACACACACAACGCCAGTTACTGTAAAACAGGTAGTGCTACAAGAGTTGTTGCTCCAGCTCAAGAAATGCTTCGCACTGTCTTTTAGGGTGTGTCAGACACTCATCACAAAACACTTAATTATAAACTGTAATTTCCAGGCTATAAGTCACACCTCTGTATAAGTTGCACTCCTCCCTTCTCGCAAGTTTCAAGAGACAAATTGGTACACCAGTTGCATTGGTGTACAAGACCCGACTACTTCAACTCGGTTGACATGATGAAATGCAATTATGCATGCTTGTACACTCATAGCAAAATGCTGTACTTACTAATTTCAGGGCACTAAATTTCCATAAACAAGATTTTTACTGGCTGTAAATTGTAGCACAAAAAAATTTCGACCAACCCTTCTCTTAGGTGCCAAAAACAAACATATCTTAATGCACAATTAAACCTTGATAAACGAAGTCGGTAAAATCAACAATTTGCTTTGTTCTATCAAAATTCAATCTTCTAGGCAAATAAATCACCGATGGATTTTTCTTAAAGGGCCCCTCACCAGGTCTTCCC
Organism: Dermacentor albipictus; assembly: GCF_038994185.2. Lineage (NCBI taxonomy): Eukaryota > Metazoa > Arthropoda > Arachnida > Ixodida > Ixodidae > Dermacentor > Dermacentor albipictus. Next base: position 167,473,120 of record NC_091821.1, read on the forward strand.
ATATTGAGCTGATAAGCGCAGAGCATACAATGCGTGCTAACAATCGTGTTTGCAAAGAATTACATCGCTATGTGCCGCGGAAAGGTCTGAAATTTCAGTGTGAACACCGTTTTCCCTTTTCCTCGCGGCGATCGAGCTCCAAGCCGGATGGTGACGTACTCGTGTCACTGCGCCTACGTACTTGTGTCCACAGTGTGACATCACTCATGGTCACACGTGACTTCGACAATTACTGAAGGCAACATCTGTCATTTGTGTGATCTGTTGCTTAAATTGAGAAACTTAAGTTTAGAGAAATAACAAAACACACAAACGGAATGTCTGCGTGTTTTTTGTTTTACTTTGCACCAAAGCAAGAGAGATGTGCTTCCGCTTCGTCTGCTTGTTCTCATGGTCATGCAGTCACGTGTGCAGGCACAGAAACTGCCATTTTCTACCGTGTTCCAGCACGTGATCATGCTCTGCCATCAGCTTGTTCTGCCTCAGTGCTGGTGTAGCACTTAATTATACTGCTAGTTGTGTGTCCGTGTGCACAGCGCACAAAATCGTGTACTGTGCGAAACGAGGCAATCACAACAGCCTGCGCAAAACGCCGTCAGCGAAAGTGCGCAAGGTCAAATAAAAAAAAAACACACAAGGAGAAAAAAGTGAATGCAGGGCCCGTGACGTATGTGTCACGCGATCCTCGAGGCCTGGTATGGGAGAATGCAGGGGAGGAATTTCACTTGCGGAGGCTAGACGGGGCAAGTGGAGAGAGTGTTTCACTTTGCAGTGGAGCTCGCCTGCTGAAATCATGGGTTTGCGGCACCGAAATATTTTTACCTCAGCTATTAATGAGCCAATTTCAAAAATTTTTGCAGCAGAACGCTCCCTAGAGGACACGTAACAACTTCCAGCATATAACCAAAATTTGCTATAGGGCCTGGTGAGGGGCACTTTAAGAGCAAGGGGCCGCAAAATTTTTCCAATTAGCAGCCAATCGGAAAAAGCAATTTTGAATATGTAAAAAAAAATCATTTTGTTGAATTTGAGAGTCACTGACAAATGATACTGTTTCATGCCATGTAGATGACATCTTCACATTGGCAGCATGAAGCCAAGCCAGCCACGCTTTCATGTCCACTTGGCCCCCGTGGCTGATAGTGTTGTCTGCAGTGGGACGTTACTATCGTGAAAAGAGCCAGCAGCGCGAAGTGCAAGTGCTTCACCTGCCACACACTTCCATGCATCTCCCAAACTCGAGATTATGCAACCTCATGCACTAAACATGCGGGAAGACGGCGCACGATGCCACACCATCTCGTCTCACGCAGTCTCTGCGCACACGGCAAATTATCTCTAAAAGAGGCGCATGGGCCACATATGTGTTAAGCCATGCACTGCCGTGGCCATGCTTGAAAAGGATACTAGTACCAATGAGTCCCCCACTCCCACCGTGAACTTGCTTTCTCCCCCCCTTACCCCTTGCTTGCACAGGAAGATGGTGCTCATCAAGCCCCCATCCTTCTCGGCTCATTCTCACACACCTTCGCTCACACCTAAAGCCTGCAGTGCACGAGATGCGATATTATCGCACTTGGACTTAACACGGAACATGACGCTACTACGCTTCAGCGATCGCTCTCAGTCGCACGATTTGAGAGCTACATTCACAAGCAGTTGCATTTGACCACCTGCATCCGTGGAAGTTTCCATTTATTTTCTCAGAATTCCTTCATGGCGGCAGCAAAAGTTTGTTACACAGTTAAACCTCAATATAATGAAGTCGGTAATATCGGCAATTTGCTTCATTATATAGAAATCTTGTTATATTAAAATTTTACCTTTTATGCAAATGAGTTGTCTCCGATCAATTTTCCTTACACGGAAAGGGGCCACAGAATTTTGTAAATTATCAAGCAATTGAAAAGAGCAAATTTGAATGAGAAAACAATTTGTTTAGACATATTTGGGAGTCGGCGACGAATGATACGGTTTTATGCCACATACGTCGACAATTTCATCTTGGCGGTACGAATTAAGAAAAGCCAGCCACACTTTCATGTCCACTCCACCCCCGCGGCTGATAGCATCACCCACACTGGGATAATGCCATCACGAAAAGCGCCAGCAGCAGGGAGTGAATGCTTCATCTGCCTCTCGCTCCAACGGGTCAATGAAACTCGACATTATGTAACCTCCAATACTAAACATGCAGTAAGACAGCTTGCATGGCGCCACGCCATATCGGCACGCCCACTTCCTACACATGCAGCAGATTACCTCTAAAGCAGGGTGCACGGTTGCATATGTGCTCAGCCAGACTTACAACCATGCGCACCCACAGGTGAGATGTGCACCAACTTACCCCAATCAAGCGCCCCCTCACACGCACTTGATTGAGTTACTACAAGCGCACTCCCCCTCTTTCCCTTTGCTCGTGCGAGAAGGTGGCACTCGTGACGCCACCATCTTTCTTGTGTCATCCTCGTACACTTTCACTCGCACCTAAAGCAGGCAGTGCACGGGGCACAATAGGATCTTATCGCATTTGGGCTTCATACGGAACATGATGTGACTCCACTTCGGCAGTCGCTCGTTTTGAGATGTGCCAATTGTAAACCATCTGTCTGCAGAAGTATCCATTTATTGTCTCGGCATTCCTTTGCTGCAGCAGTGAAACTTCATTATATTGAAATCGCATACAAGCACACTTCATTATATTGAGGTTCTAAGTACACAGTGCTCTAAGGACAAGAGGTTATGAAAATGTAAATACTTCGCTATATCGGGAATTTCATTATATTGAAGCTCATTATATCGAGGTTTAACTGTATTGAAGTTGTGTATAAACATACTTCGTTATATGATGTTCAAAATATATGGTGTTCTATGGGGACAAATTATAAAAAGTTGCACACTTCATTACAGCGAGAATTTCGTTATACTGAAGTTCGTAATACTGAGGTTTAACTGTACTTCACTCGAAGTCACCGAGTACCTCGTTTTTCGACGCAGTCAAAAGTTCAGCTACTTCAGTCGGCAGCGCCAGGACTCATCACCATAACCTTCTGAATAGCTCTTAGAGTCATGGGCACGCCGCTTTTGTTCCTTCTGCGGCATGGTGTTTCCGGGGAAAAAAAACTTTTAAATCAGTCGTGCTAGCATGCATGGTTTTAGGCATATATATATATATATATGTTGCACCGTTGTACAAGACACATCCAGGAACATCTTGGGGGGAAAAAAAAATTTGCTATGTTCCAGAAAATATAGTACTATAACAATGCCCATTCTATATGACAAAAGCATTACCACATTTGGCAAAAGAATACGACGTGGTTCATGTTATCTGTCATCTCTCAACATCCTCCACAGCTTTTGCACTGACACCTTATTCCCTAAGTTAATTAAAGTTTTGCTAATTAAGCATAATTAGATAACTGCTTGAGCACAATAAGTGAGAGAGGAAAATGGATAAATGAAAGACAGGGAGGTTAACCAGGACCGAGAACAATAAAAAGAACTCGTGAATAGCATGAACACCCATCAAAATACAGTGATTGCTGTTTGCGTAAAGGCCTCCATTACTTTTAAATTCTTGGTGACGTTTAGTTGGGACACATAGTATAAGACAAGGGCTGACTTTTCTACTAATTCTTGAAAAAGCAACGCTCAATATTATACATCATGTTTTAACCAAGTGACCCAAGCAACACACACAGTTTTAAATATGAATGACCCCAGACTAAACAGGCAAAAAGGATACGATCTGTGCCAGGAAAGAGCACTGCACCTCGGATCATTTCTCCCATTATACAGCCAACTGACCAGATGTCCACTGCAAAAAAAAAAGAGACAATAGTTGTGAAACCAAACTTAAATGTGTTAAAATTAGGCTCGTGCAAATATTTAATATTTTCAAATATTCAATTGAACATTATGCTATTCGATATTCACTTTGTTTCAAATTTCAATATAAGCATTTTTCCACATATAAGCCACACTAATCAGAACACCACAGGGAAAAACGAAAAAATAATAAAGAAATGAAATGCATACATATAACCTACTAATATAACTGCACACAAAGCTCAAATATTTGAAAAAGGAGCCTCCATTCACATTGTATATAGGGCCAGCGGCTTGTGTTCCCCACCGCTTTGGCAATGCTGATGGCGAAGACCTTAGCCCTAAAGATGATTTCACGGCAGTGTGGCCCGCACTGCTGTGAAACCATCCCTGGAGGTAAAATTTGCACTGCCGTGAAGACAACCCTCAAATTGAAATTTGCACATACCTGCATGCCGATTTCACCATTACAATTTAAAAATTTCTGGTGTGCGTATGTGCAAAACTATGGTAAGCTTTAAAACATGTCTAATCAACAGCTTTGGTTTTGGCGAGCAAGTTGCATCCCATAAAAATGAGCCAAAGACATTTGCTTAGAGTCGCCTACTGATTTCTGTACCTGCTCGATTATTTAATATTATCTGCAGAGGCCATACAGCTCCCCAAGAGCTGTGTGGCCGTTGTGGCACATCTACATCGACATAGCACTAGCCCGTAATTTTAGTATCCAACACCCTGCGAAACAGCGCTGGTTATGCTATGTTCAGACTACGTTCGTAAGGCGCCGATTTTTCGTAACATACGTAAGCGGAAGCGCAACAAGCGTATGCGTCTAGTTCAGACTGCGAACGTAAAGGTACCAACGTGCGCAATTCTCGCAAAAATCGTGGGTGAGAGTGTTAAAGGGTCGGCAACATTTACGACTGTTATGTTACGACCGTTGCGACACAGCCAATGACCGATGAGCTTTCGGCTTTCAACAACTGGTGACGACACTTCCGTCCTCCCGTCTGCAGACAGCTCCGGGCGCGGGAAGTGCCATTCCGCTATTCCGTGCGCACGATTGGCTGTGTTCGTGAAAATTTTTGCAGTGCGCCTTGCGAGACTGTTTTCAGTTCATCTGGTTTATCCGCCGAGGAAATCGATGGCCGCAGATGCGTGCTCCGAACTTCGATGAGTGGTCTCATTAGGTTTTCAAGGAAGCGGAACTGCTGGGGCGACATGCGCATGATGTTATGAAACATCGCAGCGTCACCAACTCGGAGCTTGGCGAAAAGGTTGTGAAAATCGCCGTCCACGGCCCTGTCGAGAAATACTTGCCGCACCCAAACCCTTCTGCGTCGCCTTCGTCGTCTTTGGGCGATTGACTACATGACTACAAGTTTGTTTTGAGCGTGAATTTCTTCGATCTCGGCCAGCGCTCGCATGTTGGCAGGAGCGATATTGGACCGCTGGTGACGTCGATTCTGCAGCTCCAAATTTGATTGGCCTGTTGTAAAAGCCGTAATTTAAGCAGCAGTAAATGTGAACAAAGGTGCCGGCTTAACTGCCGTAACGTTTTTTACAGCCGTTACGTTCGATACGCCAAAAGAGCTGTTACGCGCGTTACGACCGTAGTGTGAACATAGCATTAGAGTCGTCAGCTAAGGCAAGCATGACGGTGGACAGTAATCCATCGTGGGAAGTTTGACTCTCGTTGGTGATCGGGCCACAAATCATGGGCACAAGCTATACTGAGGACTGCAAAAGCAGCAAGCGTGCTTAACAAGCTTGCCTGTGGGCTTGCATAATGCAACGGGTTAAGCTCGTGTGTAGACAGAAAGCATGAAGTTGAATTTTCACAACATAGCATGAACTGCCAATGTCGCATAGTCAAGGGTGCCCTTCGCAGCACCACAATGACAGGTGAACACAAAACATGCTACCGCGGCCTCAACCACAAAATCTTATGTAGACTGAAAACACAACAGTGAGCAAGAGTCTGTAAACAAATTTTCTGTGCTGCTGAAGCTGTCATAAATACTGAACCTGCATTTTTGCATGAAAATATCTGAATAACAGCACTCTGAAAATAAAATGACTCCAGATATAAACGTGTTTCCTTTTTGGCAAGTAAAGAACCAACTTTATTTAGGATTTGTCAAAGTATAGCTCTTATATCAATATTTTATGCAAATACCACAACTATTGGAACTGTTCACTTCAAATTTATTCTGCATTAATTACTATACTCTTCGACTTCTCTTCGAACCAAAAAAGTGATTTTCACAGAGGCCTAGCCAAATGAAACTGTTTCTCCAAATACTCATGATACTATATACGACACATCAACGAGAAGAAAGGGGGTTAACCGAGGGGCTTGATTTTCATTAGTCATATAGTTTTATTATATAGTTTTATTAGTCATATCATTGGTGTCAGTGTTGGGATCTTATGATATATATATGACACATGTATTTCATTCTGAAACACAGGCATGCTTGCAGCATTACTGCGACGTGAAAAAGCCTTCACTTTAATTCTGGTTACTGCCTCAATCATTATTGCAGGATATGTCCTCAAAGCTGCAGTGGCCAGGGTCTGGTTTCCCAGTAACGTGCTCTTTGATCCTACACATTGTGCACCATGGACAATGCCCGTGTTAGCAGGAGGACAACAACTCAATCAACACCGAAAGAGGCATGCGATGAAAAGCTATGGAAATTTTTGAAAGTGGAACGTGCAGCGGTGGCGTCGAGGTAGAACACCCGCCTCGCGTGCTAGAGGTCCGTGGTTCGAATCCCGGTGCCGACAATTTTCCACCGGATTTTTTTTTTAAAATCCGCGTGTTGATAAAATTGCACAAACAGGCCTGGAGTGTGGCCTGATCCCTGTGACCAGAACCGGTAACGCACTCCCTCACCAGAGCAGGATTGGCCACCCTGGTGCAGTACTTGGCCACAACCTCCTATATGAACACAACAATCAAACCCCGGCCCTCAGTCCCCAGCAGCTGCGAAGCAGCTGACCACGGCGGCGGTCAGACCTGCAACGCAGCAGAGGGTGCTAAGAATCACTGGCTCCGGACAGGCCGCCAATGGAATATGAACCTGGCAACGTTTAACGCTAGAACGTTATCTAGTGAGGCGAGTCTAGCAGTGCTATTGGAGGAATTAGAGGGCACTAAATGGGATATAATAGGGCTCAGTGAAGTAAGGAGGCCAAAAGAAGCACATACAGTGCTAAAAAGCGGGCACGTCCTGTACTACAGGGGCTTAGCGGACAGAAGAGAACTAGGAGTCGGATTCCTGATTAATAAGAATATAGCTGGTAACATACAGGAATTCTATAGCATTAACGAGAGGGTGGCAGGTCTTGTTGTGAAACATAATAAGAGGTACAAAATGAAGATTGTACAAGTCTACACCCCTACATCCAGTCATGATGACCAGGAAGTCGAAAGTTTCTATGAAGACGTGGAATCGGCGATGGGTAGAGTGAAAACTAAATATACTATACTAATGGGCGACTTTAATGCCAAGGTAGGCAAGAAGCAGGCTGGAGACAAGGCAGTGGGGGAATATGGCATAGGCGCTAGGAATAGCAGGGGAGAGTTATTAGTAGAGTTTGCGGAACAGAATAATATGAGGATAATGAATACCTTCTACCGCAAGCAGGATAGCCGAAAGTGGACGTGGAGGAGCCCAAACGGCGAGACTAGAAATGAAATAGACTTCATGCTCTGCGCTAACCCTGGCATCATACAAGATGTGGACGTGCTCGGCAAAGTGCGCTGCAGTGACCACAGGATGGTAAGAACTCGAATTAGCCTAGACCTGAGGAGGGAACGGAAGAAACTAGTACATAAGGAGCCGATTAATCAGTTAGCGGTAAGAGGGAAAATAGAAGAATTCCAGATCAAGCTACAGAACAGGTATTCGGCTCTAACTCAGGAAGAGGACCTTAGTGTTGAAACAATGAACGACAATCTGGTGGGCATCATTAAGGAGTGTGCAATGGAAGTCAGTGGTAACTCCATTAGGCAGGATACCAGCAAACTATCGCAGGAGATGAAAGATCTGATCAAGAAACGCCAATGTATGAAAGCCTCTAACCCTACAGCTAGAATAGAACTGGCAGAACTTTCGAAGTTAATCAAGAAGCGTAAGACAGCTGACATAAGGAAGTATAATATGGATAGAATTGAACATGCTCTCAGGAACGGAGGAAGCATAAAAACAGTGAAGAAACTAGGAATTGGCAAGAATCAGATGTATGCCTTAAGAGACAAAGCCGGCAATATCATTACTAATATGGATGAGATAGTTCAAGTGGCTGAGGAGTTCTATAGAGATTTATACAGTACCAGTAGCACCCACGACGGTAATGGAAGGGAAAATAGTCTAGAGGAATTTGAAATCCCAAAGGTAACGCCGGAAGAAGTAAAAGCCTTGGGAGATATGCAAAGGGGGAAGGCAGCTGGGGAGAATCAGGTAACAGCAGATTTGTTGAAGGATGGTGGACAGATTGTTCTAGAGAAACTGGCCACCCTGTATATGCAATGCCTCATGACCTCGAGCGTACCGGAATCTTGGAAGAACGCTAACATAATCCTAATTCATAAGAAAGGAGATGCCAAAGACTTGAAAAATTATAGGCCGATCAGCTTACTGTCCGTTGCCTACAAACTATTTACTAAGGTAATCGCAAATAGAATCAGGAACACCTTAGACTTCTGTCAAGCAAAGGACCAGGCAGGATTCCGTAAAGTCTACTCAACAATAGATCATATTCACACTATCAATCAGGTGATAGAGAAATGTGCGGAATATAACCAACCCTTATATATAGCTTTCATTGATTACGAGAAAGCGCTTGATTCTGTCGAAACCTCAGCAGTCATGGAGGAATTACGGAATCAGGGTGTAGACGAGCTGTATGTAAAAATACTGAAAGATATCTATAGCGGCTCCACAGCCACCGTTGTCCTCCATAAAGCAAGCAACAAAATCCCAATAAAGAAAGGCGTCAGGCAGGGAGATACAATCTTGCCAATGCTATTCACAGAGTGTTCACAGGAGGTATTCAGAGACCTGAATAGGGAAGAATTGGGGATAAAAGTTAATGGAGAATACCTTAGTAACTTGCGATTCGCTGATGATATTGCCTTGCTTAGTAACTCAGGGGACCAATTGCAATGCATGCTCATTGACCTGGAGAGGCAAAGCAGAAGAGTGGGTCTAAAAATGAATCTGCAGAAAACTAAAGTAATGTTTAACAGTCTCGGAAGAGAACAGCAATTTACAATAGGCAGCGAGGCACTAGAAGTCGTAAGGGAATACACCTACTTGGGGCAGGTAGTGACGGCGGATCCGGATCATGAGACGGAAATAATCAGGAGAATAAGAATGGGCTGGGGTGCGTTTGGCAGGCATTCTCAGACCATGAACAGCAGGTTGCCATTATCCCTCAAGAGAAAAGTATATAATAGCTGTGTCTTACCAGTACTCACCTACGAGGCAGAAACCTGGAGGCTTATGAAAAGAGTTCTACTCAAATTGAGGACGACGCAACGAGCTATGGAAAGAAGAATGATAGGTGTAACGTTAAGGGATAAGAAAAGAGCAGATTGGGTCAGGGAACAAACGCGAGTTAATGACATCTTAGTTGAAATCAACAAAAAGAAATGGACATGGGCAGGACACGTAATGAGGAGGGAAGATAACCGATGGTCATTAAGGGTTACGGACTGGATCCCAAGGGAAGGGAAGCGTAGTAGGGGGCGGCAGAAAGTTAGGTGGGCGGATGAGATTAAGAAGTTTGCAGGGATGGCATGGCCACAATTAGTACATGACCGGGGTTGTTGGAGAAATATGGGAGAGGCCTTTGCCCTGCAGTGGGCGTAACCAGGCTGATGATGATGAATGAAATATTCCATGCTAAATTGGCCATTTACGTTTACAGGGCAAAGAATACAGCTGCATAAAGTGCAGTCCACAAAAAAATAAAATAAAAATATGTGTGCACTGGGAGTAAGACATTTAGATGGAAATGACTGCACAGTTGATGACAAATAATTTGGGCATGCTCGCTTATTCTGACAGCTTCACAGTATCGCCACTCACCCCAAAGATGCAATGTATAAGGACAATTGAAATTCCAGACCCCTTAAAGCGTGCTGTTTGATAATTTGACTCCACCTGGATGATTATGTGTTAATTAAGCCACCCCCGAATCAAGCAAAAAGAGCAATGGTATTGTTTTAAGGGTTCACTGGAACATCCTCAAAACCGAAAGTCGCGACAACTTGTAGATGCAGTTGTCACCAAGTGCACCCAAATGACAAGCTAAGCAGCTAAATTCTAAATGCTGCATTTGTGGTTTCTAGTGTGTGCTGTATGTTCCGCGCATCCAGTGTATGTTCCTTTACATGCCAAATAACAACACAGTTTTGGTTTATTTCTTTGGCCGCTATTACCAATTTTGATTTCTCACAACTGTCAAGCAGCTTCAAATGGCGCCAGCTCGACACTATTTCTGCACTGACGACCATGGCTGTGATAAAACGAGGGAAGTGGACAATGACTGTCACGAAAAAGCCTGCAATATTTCGGCTGTTGGAGTGCAGTTGACCTCTGCCCAAGTTGCCACGAGATGGTGATCTGGTGCATGCATCACTGTATTTTCATCTATTTGTGCAACGGCATGACAATAGTTTAAATACACTGACCAGGTCACTTGAAAGCATGTGTGCATGCAACAGTGCGCAGACAAGCTTCCTTGGCCTCTTGAGGAATAAGGTTACAGTAGAGTCTCAATGATACGATCACGGCTAATACGAATTTCTGGATGGTATGAATTTTTCTGTGGTCCCGGCCGAGCCCCATTACTTTGCAACGTGCTAGAGAATGGTTGTTATGAATCAATTTTCAACCCGCATTGGTTGATATGAATATTACCGAAGACACTGGAAAATTTAAAGTATGCTTGGCGAGAGCCAGACGCTGCTGTCGTTTGCACTCCGCTTCACTGGCTTTGTTGTTCGGTGAAATGGCCGGTCGCTGCTGCTGTCTGTGCTCCAATTCATTCGCTTTGGTGTTCGGCGATATCGCCTGTCGCTGCTGCCGCTTTCATTCTGCTTCCCTGCCTTTGGTACACAGCGATCTAATCAGTCGCTGTTGGCGTTTCCGTTCTGCCTCCCTTGCTTTCGTATCTGGTGGCGTGTTCAGTCGTCGCATGTGCATTCGCTCCTTGTTCTTCTGGCGTTTGGTGTTGGGGGAATCCGGCGTTCGCTGCCGCTTCCCCGAACCGCTTGGCACGCAATCACTGGGCCGCTTCGGAGCTATGGGTCTCACTCACTCGACTGCATGCAACGAGACGTCTGACGAAAGAGCGGTGGTGCAGCTGCCACCGCAGACTCATTCTACCGCTACTGTGTGACGTCACGGTTGCTATGCACAGCTGCGACCCCCATAAGCGCACCGGTCGCTAAGGAGGGGAGGAGATTGCGCCGCTGCGCGGAGGAGAGGCCACAGTTGGCACGATTCCAGTGCACGGACAGACGCGACTGCGAGCATGAGCCCCACCGACGGCAGTGAAAGAGAACATCGCGCAGTTATGCGATTTCTCCCTCTCTCTTTTGGTGCGGAGGCGCGGACGCGGCGCAGGACAGCGCGGAGGCCGCGACTGGGCGTGAAGAGGTTAAAGCAGTGGCACTTTTGTTGCTTTTGTGCTTTTTCTCCTTTTCCGCATACCATCGGACGGAGTGGCTGCTGTGCTTCGGGCCGCGTTCTTTGTGTTAGACGAGGACGACGGCGAAGGACCACCACCGGCGGCTGAAACGCTGCATGCACTCGAAGTTCTGAGGCGTACTATGGCCGCGAATGAAATCAGCGACGACGCGTGCACGCGTTTTTATGGATTTGAACAAAGTCTGCTAATTGACCCGACAAAGAAAGAGAAGCAGAAGGACATCAGAGACTTTTTCTTCAAGAAATAAATGCTTTTTACATACGTGTGCCTGAGTGAGTTCACCTCTGACTCTATAATTTAGCTAGTTTTAATTGTTTCAATGATATGAATTTCGGCTAATACGAATATTTTTTGTGACCCCGTGAGATTCGTATCATTGAGATTTGTATCATCGAGATTCCACTGTACTTATTTTACAAGGGTTATTATTTTTTTATTTTTTTCAAGGTCCCATCCATTGAGAAATGAAGACCACAGTGAAAATCCAATGACGCTGAGCGCAGATGTGTTATGTAATGTCTCGAGTATGCCCGTCGATAACGTAAGGTCGCAGTTGTCAACTCTGAGCACGCAGTGAGCATGCAAACATGCCTCGAACAATAGAATCTCCAGCTAAGTGTGAAGTGCATGCTGTCATTCTATTTCTGCATGCTGAGGGGTACAATGTCGCCGAAATGTATTGACTAACAAGTGATGGTACGGTACAACTTTCATGAGTGACAGCAAAGTGCGGCAATGGCGCAGGAACTTTGAAGCAGGATGCACAGACGGTCATGATGGAGGTGGGCAGGGAGGACAGCGAGTGTTAGCCGATGATCTTGTTCAACGAGTGGATCAGGTGATAGGAGAAGATTGTTGGTTCACAATTTCTGTGTTGAGCGATTTATTTGCAGAAATCTCTCGGTCAGCTCTCTACACCTTCGTCCAGTACCGCAAACTCTGTGCAAGGCGAGTTCCCAAGATGCTGACTGACCATCACAAAGCACAGCAAATGGGCGCAGCCTTAAAGGGACACTAAAGACAAATATTAGGTCAAGCTAAAGTGATAGATTAGTGCTTGAGAATCTCTAAGGCGTCAATATTATTGCGAACAGAGCCTTAATAATCAAGAAACTGAGGTAAACGCAGGACATGATTAGAGACTCCCCCGGGACATTCAAGTACTTGCTCGATGACAAACTCCTCAGTTAAATTTTGTCACTAGTCCTCAACCACTTGTTGCAAAAAAAAAACAGCATTGTATTATAGTATAAGACGAAATAAAATGCTACTTGTCTAGATTTATTTCATTTTTATAAAGAAGAACTAATCGAAATTACCCTCGACAACAATGCGGGCGGTCGAAACGCTTCATTTTCGCTCGACTCCACGCCGCCAACGCTTTCACATTTTAGTAGTTTCATTATCGTGTAGTGCTGCACAGGTTTTGCTGGCTCACAAAAATCGCACAAACTGCAAGTAGCAGAGAATTCAACTTCCATATCAGGTCGCGGGATGCCCAAACGGCCTACGCCACTTGACCAAAAAGCAGCTGCAGCAGCGAATCCACCGCTCTGTCTTGGCTTGGTTCCGCCGTCTGTCGGGGGTTGTTTTACTAACCGATGGCTGCAAAGGGTAGTGATGGCACATGCAACGTCACCACTTCCCCGGTTGGGTGGCGGGGGATTTGAATTTCCAAAAAGGTATTCGGACCCTTCAGATGCAATTTTATCGTAAACTAAATCCTTTCTTGGCACGAAATAAGCGTTGCGAGGTTTCTGGAAAGGTATTTAAACAGTCCACTTCGACTTAGTATTTGCCTTTAGTGTCCCTTTAACATTTCTCCAGCGCTACCACAATGAAGGAGAAGATTTTTCTAAGAAAATCATCCCAGGGAACACGACATGGGTCTGCTTCGAAACTGAAGAAACAAAAGAGCAATCCAAACAGTGGATGCACTCCGATTCCTCGAAAGCAAAGAAGTTCAAGCGAACCTTCTCGAACAAAAAGTGTATGGGTACTGTGTTATGGGATAGCGATGGTGTTCTCTTGGTGGAATTCATGGAACATGGCATGGACATCACTGCAGCCTCGTACAGCGTTACTCTTGAAGGTCTACGAAAGGCAAGTCAGAACAAGTGAAGAGGAATGTTGTCATCAGGCATTGTCCTTCTTCATGACAATGCATGGCTGCACAGTGCAGTTGCATCGAAGAAGCTCCTGCAGCATTTTCCATGGAAAATGTTTGATTACCCGCCGTACAGCCCCAACTTAGTTGCCTCTGATTACCATCTCTTTGCTCACATGAAACACTGGCTAGTAGGACAGGAATTGGACTCAGACAAGCTGCAGACCAGCGTACAGAATAGGCTGAAAGCACTGCCGGCTGCCTTCTATGATGAGGGTATAGGAATGTTGGTACCACGCTACGAGAAATGTCTCAATCGGAGCAGTGATTAGGTAGAGAAGTAGCTGGAAAGTATATAAATTTTCCATATAAAACAGTAGGGCTGTCCAGAGGGCCCACGATGCGGCGGTCGGGCAAGGCCTGACTGTCCCAACGTGGGAGCGGCCCGCAGCGCGCTGAGTCGCGTACCTCAGGACCTTATTAAAGTTTTGCATCCATCCATCCATATAAAACAGTTTTGATTTTCATTACGGTTTTCATTTCACGACCGATCGGACCTCAAAAAAAAATATATATATATATATATATATATATATATATATATATATATATATAGCCCTCGTATCCTAAACCTATTATATTTTGGACTCCCAATTACCCAGACCTTTAGGAGGTCCCTGCCAAGTCTGCATTATCAGTCGGCAAAATATATGAAAGGCAGTACAGGGCACTGTCTTTCCCACACAGTCTTTTCCATCACAAAAGTGATTCATATAAAGCTTTTTCGATTCACATGTAAGCAATTTCTTTCTGCATCCACCACCAAGTTTGGCAGAAGCTTAAGGTCTTTTTTTCAAGCTTTAAATCTTGGTACAGACCTTCCAACCTTAGAATTTCAAAAATACTACTGTCAAAGCCAAAAGATACTAAAATTTGGTGAAAAATACTAAAGATAGGGAGAGTTTCATAGACTGTTCTGTAGCTATGCTGTGTACGGGCACTCTGCTATGTAAAGTCAAATTATGATAAAGCAAACTCAAAGGGGCCCGAAAATTTGTTTAGATTAAGCTGTAGGAGTCTGCTGAATTGGGCTGGATGGTGCATTCTTAGAAAGGAATTAAACAGCGTTTCACACAGGATGAAGTAAGGACAACAGAGCACTGACTAACAACTGTTCGATTCCCTTCCAGGAATGCTCGAATTAAACAGGGTCCGGAATAAAGCACACTGATTGGGAGGGGATGGGGGGCATACATGCGGCAATGATACTGCGCACTTCACTGAAATTAACAAACACGCAACAATTTGTGGAACATCATCAACCGGTTTTTTGGTAACAAATGGTGCCACAAAAATGCATGCATAATCCAACAGTCTGAAAAAATTAATGTTGATGGCAAACTGAATTTCATTGTCTTTTTACAACTGTACCAATGCGAAAAACTTGCTTGCTGAATTTTCCTATAGGTTGTGCTTCATTGAAATAATACCTACTTAATTTTTACTTTAAATTTCACAATGGTCCAGGCCACAGGTGCGTTTCTCATCCCCCCATGGCGCATTGTCGCGCATCGTCCCGCCATGACGAACATACATCCCCATATTGCACATGCAACCTTGACTCTGCAACACTGTCAGTTTAGGCTGTGTTGTGCAAATACAGTTAGAAGATTTATGCCCGGACGCGAGCTTGGGCCATTCCATTCAGTAGGCACACATGCAAGCTCGGTAGGTATTCATAGTACTTGCTGGCAGATGGCCGCAAACCTGAACTCCATTTCACGCATGCGGCTGTCAGTCCAGTTGGTGGGCATTACCATATTTACTTGTGGCGATGCACTCTCCGCAACATTTCTGCGCAGCCTCTGCATCGTCATCATCTGCCTCGGCAAAGCACAGCTATGTTCTGCACTGCGTGGCCGGTAAAGAACACTGCCACCGCAGTGTCACTGCCTACTGCCGGTGACAGGGAAAATACAAAAAGCAGGCTACGTGGCTTGAAAAATCCACTTGTTAACCAGACGTACGAAGCGCCAGTACGATCACTTGCTACTGTTGTTGAAGCAATAAACCACTGTCCTTTCTCTATGTTGGGAACCATTCCTCAGTTGATACAACATCCCATATACTCGACTGTATCACGAGTTTCTTTTTTTTTTCATAATTTTCGTTGCTTGAATATGACCCTCACGTTACATTCGAATAACGGGATAATTGACCACTTTAAAACTAATACTTTCAATCCCACGGTCTTTAGCATTACCTTGCCAACATGTACCTTTACGTCTCGACCTAATCCATAGACAAGTCAACCGAAGTAAAAACTTGATTTTCGTTCAAATCGACGCCATTTTCACCATGCTTGTGTCTGGTGTTACGGTTACAGTGCTGCAGTACCCTGCAGCCTTTCACGCTTTGACTCCATTCATTCGTGACATTATGGCAATGCAGCACATTCAGTATGGAACCCGCCTCGAGAGAAGAACAATTTTATTAGTCGAGGAGCTGGGAAACTTCACCGGGGCTCTGTTGCTCGACGTCAATGAGTCAACAATTTGCGGATAACGGGATTAGTGAGAGGCCCTCTTTAATTGGGAGGCCCGTCGAAAGGGCTCGATCTGTGGACCTTGTAGGAGCCTGGTACTGCCCCGAATGAAATGATTGTGCAGTCTTTTGTAGAGGGGTGTGCGAATATTCCAAAAGTTTGGATATTAAACTTTTAATATTCGTATTCGATTCAAAAATGTTAGAATATCCAGGTGGGTACGAATATTCAAATCAAACCGAATATATAGCTGTTTGTACGGGAGCAAACACGGTTCTTAGCATTTGTTTCCATCTAATCTAAGAATATTGGGGGGATTTTGTGCTGCTAGCGAAATTTCAGCTGTAAACCACACTGAAACATTATACGTCTAAACTTTGTCGGAAAGCCAGCATCTCAGTAGCAAGGGGCATGGGTTGGAGAACAGCGCGAGGGAGCTTTTTTTTTTTTTCTTCCCCCCCCCCCTTTTTTTGCAGCGCCACCCCTAATTCTGAGCTTATTGCTTGACAGCAAGTGTGATGAGTGATGAGTGACACAGGGTCAAATACCTCCGAGTTTACAGGCATTTGATGCGGTATATAACGCACAGGCTGGTGAGGACAACTAGTGGGATTTACTAAATTTTCCATGTTAATATGAGCCAAATACACAATGTTGTAGTACAACAGCTTACTAGTCTAGTTTTTCACCATTGACAATGCAATTTCAATGTTCTGGCATAACAAATTAGCCAAACTTGCTAATAAATGCATATGCATATCATTATCTTAATATTCGATTCGATATTCGAATCTAAGTATTCATACTCAACTCGTACAGAAAATTTTGATATACACACACCCCTACTTTTGAAGATAGTTCTGCTCGTCCAGGCACTGAACTCCTCGAAGTATACAGCCAACAGTGCTCTTGGCACTGCGCAAAGATAGTGAGCTTAGTACAGTGCCAGAAGCACTTTTCAGGGACGCAGTTGGTGTGTTCAGTGAGAAATTTCCCGAAAGCGAAACTATCTCCAAAAATGATCGCCCAAGAATGCTACCCAAGCAAAGCTCTGCCTCTTACTCAGATGACGATGAGTAAAAAAAAAGCCCATTTTCGAATTACGATTCTTTGAATAAAGGTACCATTTCTTTTTCCATTCATCTCACATTACATTTGTGTTTCTTTTTTCTTTTTTACCTATATCGTGTGGTTGGAAAGTCAACCCTCACATCATAATCGGGGTCACGTTACGTTCGAGTAAATACAGTATCTCATGCCCAATCCAACAAATCTCCGATGCAGTTGTCTCAGAGTACGAACATATCAAGAGCAAGCTTCCCGCAGTGGCTTCCTGCCCACCACCCACAGCATCTAGGCGTAACAAGGGTTGGTGCATGGTTGTGTAGGGAGTTGCTGATCAAAGCTGCTGTTTGGTCGTTTGGTGAAGAGCCAACGAAACTCTTCACAGCAGTCCTACGGCAGTCATAAATCAGCAGAACCACCTCAATCACAAAAGTCAGGGCACAGGCAACAACATCAATGGCATAACCATTGTTTGCGGCCCCTGCCATGCATGTTTTTGACATCACACATGTGAATCAGTCCAGAAAAAAAAAAAAAAAAAATTCGAGCAAGGCATCGTACAGCATCTGAAACTTCAGTCGTTATGAAAAGTTGATTCTACCGAGTAGATAGTGGTGCTGTGCGAGGATGTTCTGGCTCAAAAAATTGGTCGACGACCTAGTTCCGTGCACAAGGCACACTATGATGGAAAATAAGTGATGTGGGTCTATAAGCGTTTCCCCTTCTGCAACACAACAAAAAAACACTTGAAGCGCAGATATTTCACGCAGCGTGGTACTGCACTCCTTATGACGTCTACGAACAGCAGCACAATGCAAGTGTGTCAAAACTGCACCTCACTACTTCGTTGACCAAGCTAATACCCCCATCACACTGGACATTTTATTGTCACTATATTTGAATGACATTCAGTTCAGCGAATGCCATCCGACCTGTGGTGGTGCTACACAGGAAAACTTAATGCCATTTGGTCATGATATCAATGGCAATCGTTGGAGAAAAAAAAAAAAAAGAAGTGGTGAGAAAAGTCGAACAAGGTATGTGTACAATGTCTGAAAAGTCAACCACCCCCATCCCATACCCTTGTATGCCCTGAGGCATTTATCCTTGCATTTAAAAAAAAAAAAAGTCAACCTATTTATATTAACATAAATATGGGACGTCGCTTCGCTGAGTAACACGCATATGAAACTTTCAATTCCCGAGTGTCTGGCCACTATAAGCAAAAACAAGGCTTAGCCAGAGCCATAGCTGATAAATTGGAGACAAACACTGTGACTGACATGGCAGCACTGAACGACGACGACGCTCAGTTGCAGTAGGTGAAATGGTTAGTTGATGTCTGCTTTACACTGCGAGCAAAGCATACTAATCAGTGACAGAGGCTTGATTGTCAAATAGATGCAGATGCCACTCGAGATGCCAAAAATATGTACCTACAGGTGGCCAAATGTTTACAGTATGGCCGACTAGTAAAACGACAGCCGCCAGACACCCCCGAGGTGCAGAGTAAAAATATTTTGTGGCAACCTGCTGTACAGCTTTCATCTAGTGAAAATGACAGATATCTTAAAGCATGCAAAATTAGTTTAATTACCCCTTTACATGAATACTTCGCATGCGAAGCCAAATGAGTTTCTCGAACTCATTCGATTGCGCAAGTCATTTGATTCTAATGGCACTGAATATGGCTGTGTAGCAACCGAACAATGTAATTTGATGCTAATGCCACTCGATTCGAATGACATTAAAATGTCCAGTGTTAGTTGATAGTCAGCCTTCATTTTGTTCACATTAGGATGGTGCTTTTTTGTGTTGGTTTTGTAAGAAAATATATAGTATTTTTTAAAACAGATACTGCCAATAGGCACAACTGCAGGAGGTGGGCATATCACGTAGTAAAACCTCGTTAATTAAGACGCATTTCACTGCACATCGGTTAATTTGGATAGCTCTTGCAGATCAGAGAGTGTGGAGCACTGCAAATGGGCGACACAAAAGAGCAAAAACGGTGCTAGTGTCCAATCGAAATGAAGCAGAGTCTGCATTGCCAAAGTCATCAGCGGAAATAGTGTGTGAATGATAGCAACACTGCAACGCGTTGTCCCTATTTGAGCCTTTAAAGCCTTTTCTTGCGTTTACCGCCGCGCATAACATTGCATCGGCCACATACCTTAAAAACTGCGTTGTCATCATCCATGACCATGTCAATAGCGACCGCTGTTTAATCTAGTTTTTGCAGCAAACTGTAGTTTCGTTTTGACTAGGTCACTGCGTCGGCCATGGGCCTTCGGAACTGCAATGTCGCTGTCCATGATCACGATAATAGGGGTCGCGGTAGCGCCTGTCAAGGATGAGCACTGGCTACATCGTGATGAACACACGATTTGTTGGCAACCAGCTGAACGGTGAAAAAATAATCGGGGTGGGCACATGGCAGTGAAAAACATGTCCGAGATGAAGACTCACGATGCCGCCGAACTGAGAAGTAAGTCACGAGGCCTTCGCCGCTGCGAGCGCTAATGAGTCACAATATGATAATTGCAGCTTCCGCACTGCTTTTGTATAAAATAGAAATGGGATTAGCTGATTCATACAGTAAATAAAAGCGTGTTGGCACAGTAATAATTTGTACTTTGTTTTCTTGATACGCTCGATAATTCAACATTCAGTTAATTCAAACATTTTTGGGGGGCCTATTATATCTGAATTAACGAGGTTTTACTGTATACAGTGGAATCTCGTTGATACGATTCTCACGGGCACCGAAAATAAAAACGTATTATCCAAAAATCGTATTATCCAAAACGGACTCCAAAAGATCGCGAATAATACATACTTGGCACAGAACTTGCTTTTATTAAAGCACTTTAAAATAATCCGTCACTTTGCGCTGCACTTTTTGCTTTTCGAGGTCCTGCAGCAAGCTTTTCTGGAACTCGTAAAAACGAGTAGCAGTTTCCTCGCTGAGCTCCGCAGACGCGACAAAGCCACGAAGCCCGTCCAAAGCTTCGAGAGCACCGTCAGTATTTAATGGCCGACGATCGCTGCTGCAATCTCCGGCGTCTTGGTTGTCATCGTCGTCGCTCTCCTTTTCAGCGGTAACATCTGCAATGATGTCTTGGACGGTGCGCAATTCACATGTCGCCAGTTGGTCGTCCGCCGATACAAACTCTTCCGGAGACGCGTCGACATTGAGGTCACCCCAGTCCGGGATGTCAATCTCTGCGCCGTCATCTCCATTTTCCTCAGTATCGCCAGGTGCACAAAAAAAGCCACACTTCTTGAAGCAGTTGGCGATGGTGTCAGGTTTGACGCGATCCCATGACATCGCCAGAAAATGGATGGCATCAAGAAGATCCACCTTCAAGCTGGCATCTTTCCGGTCAATCTTGGCCAAAAAGCGTCTGATCAACAAGCTCCTAAAGTGAAATTTCACGTTTCTAATGATTCCTGCATCTAGGGGCTGCAAGTGGCTGGTGCAGTTGGGCGGCAGGAAAATTACTTTTACGTTTTGCAGCCACGAAGTATCGACAGGGTGCGCGGCACAATTGTCGAGAACCAGAAGAATTCTACGGTTCGCGGCACGCATCCGGGCATCCAGAAATGTGAGGAACTCTGTGAAAAGGGCTCCGGTCATCCATGCCTTCTTATTCGCTTTATAAATGACAGGAAGGCGTGGGTTACGCGAAAAGCAGCGTGGCTTCCAGTATTTGCCAATGACAGTAGGCTTGAGCTTCTCGGTTCCATCAGCGTTGCAGCACAACAATACGGTGACTCTTTCTTTGCTTTTTTTTCCGCCTTGACACGTCTCACCTTTTATGCTGAGACTTTTCTCGGGCTGAAGATTGATGAACAACCCAGCTTCATCTGCGTTGAACACGTCCCTTGGCTGGTACTGAGCAATCACCGCCGGCAGAGTCGAAAGCCAGTTGGAGACCTGTTCTTGGTCGGCAGACTTCCCTTCGCCTTTTTGCGCTTGCGCCTTTTGCGCTGGTCGGCTTTTTGCGCTTGCGAAACTGATGGCTATCTCGTTCCTAATCGCTCAAAGGGCGACCGCTTCTTTCTCGCTCTAGTGCTCACAGGGGTGCGCTTACGAAGGATGCCGCCGTGCATGTGTTTCCGTTCCTTTTCTTTTTTATAAGACTCGCGAAAACTAGTTGCCCTAGCTGCTTGGCGATAAGAGGAAGATTAGCGGAAGTTTGCCACACGTGTTGCTTTTTTTGATGGGCACACAACAAAACAGTTTTCTTGAGTGCGCGCACCTACGCAGTTCGGTTACGGCGTGCCCGCTGAAGCAAACACCCGTGTCGTCTGCTTGTCGTCTGCTTTGAGCGGGTGCCGCCGGAGTGAACGCCGTGCGCTGCTTTTTTTTTTTTCCGCTGCTGCTTCTACGACGCGCCGCATGGTGCCGCCACTGCATAGGGTAGCGTCGGCGCATGCAACAATTGTGACTTTATCTGGTCGACCGCGCTCGCTCGCGCTGACGGGAGTTTCACCTCCTATATGTCTTACTCCGTGGCCGTGCCTGTCGTTTCGCTCGATGTTAATTTCAGTAACTCTGCCCACCCGCTTCAAAGGACTGGCTCTGATGTTATCATCATACAGAAGACGTTTCCGGGATCGTATTATCCAAACCGACGTGGAAATACGATCGTATTAGCTGTACAAAAATGCATTTACCTCCATAGGGCATCGGCCGGGAACGAAAAAAAAAAAACGTATTATGCCGAAAAACGTATTTAGCCGAATCGTATCAACGAGATTTCACTGTATAAAGAACAAGTATGCTCAATAAACACAGAATTGGGGCGTGGGATAGACTTCATTGAAAAAACATTGGAAGTCTGCAAAGATGAACTAAACATTATGTAATGGTTAAAATTCAAGTCACTGTTGTACATACTGGTTCACAACAATGCCATCAAAATGCTCAAATAACGAAATGCATGGAGAAGAGAGACATCTGCTAACTCCAATTAACATTGGATGTGAGCTGAATGTTCATAAGCACACATGATAAAAATAAGGAAGAAATAAAAATATTTTACAATTCTAAACTTCCATATGACACACAAGGAAAAGGAACCTTGCAGCACAGGTTCCTTCACAGCAGCCTGGAGACACAGACCTATAGATTTACAGCTCGATCACATTCGAGCTCTAATCAAACTCTGCAAGTGACCTTCTCTACTAAAAACCAACCTTTTTCTAGTCTTATGACTGCTCACAGTCTGTAACTAGAGAAAGCCATCAAACAAGACTTACCGTTTTCTTTGTAGCCCATGCCAAGAATGACTTCAGGAGCCCGATAGTAGCGAGTGACCACATAAGGTGTCATCATAAATGTTGTCCCTGCAGTTCGTGCCAAGCCAAAGTCCAGGATCTTCAGCGTGCAATCCGACTTAACAACAATGTTGCTAGGTTTCAAGTCCTGCACATGAAATAAAATGCCTCAATGTAAACACTCGCAAAAAAAGGCATCTGCGTTACCTGGAAATTTTTACATGTGCTGTACATCGCCAGACAATAATTTCACCACAATAATTAAAAAGCATAGTAAATAAAATCCAAACAAGAGAGAGCTCCACAAGCAGATGGAGGCCTGAAGTGATTAACTCTTAGCGCTTATGTGTCGGGCCCCTCCAGCCACGCAAAAACACTGGTTCCGGTTCGATGATGGGAGGTGCCGAACACATGTGTGCTTGCATTTGTCAGTTTTTTGGACTGGCAGCGCCAGCTTTTGGGAACTTTTCAACTACTAAGTGCACTTTGCAATGCCTCCAGGCATGGGCAGCACTTGAAGGGATTTTTTTGCCAATTTGTGGCGCAACGCGCTGACAGGACCGCAACATTTTCTGCAAGTGTGTTTTATGAACGAAACTCATGCTAGTTCAATTAATCATACGATTATTTTAGTGCCAAGGATGAACATATTTTGCCTTCAGATGGTCAGCAAATGACCTCGGTTTGCAGTGCTTGCTGTGATAGACAGAAAGGTGGCAGGAAGGATACTGTATTCTACTGCAAAGCCTACAGTGCGAATCCTGGCCTCCAGCCAGAAGCATGCTTAAGTACCAGCGAGAGCATTAGGAATAAAGAAAGTTACCTGAAATAAATCACTTAAGATGTGTTTGTTTACTCTCATTTTTTTTTTTTTTGCACTGCATCAGTAATGCACGAAATAGTAGCTGCTGATTGGAACGACTACAAGTTGGGTAAATGCTCATGAGCACAAGGTTAACAGCAGTAGAACAAGGAATGTCGCTGACTCTAGCGACATTTCTTGTTCTGACGCTGTTAATGACTTCCCAGTGGACAAACATTTGTTATACATATCTTTGATAACTACCAAAAATGGCTAAAGACACCTTGCGAACAAAATCTCGTGCCATCATTTCCATGATCAGTATTTCCCAATGGAAAACTTGAAAGGAGTCGGAGGGGTCCATTTGCGAGCCTATCAGTGTGGAGTTTTAATTCACGACGGATATATGAAAACAGTTAATGCTGAACCTGGCTTGAAACTTCAAATGCTTTCAATACAACCAGACGTCGCATCCTGCACCCAGTGCATTGTCACCTTTTGCCCTGATCATAGAGTATGAGTGCAATACTGTGAACTGTGTATTTTACTGCAACGCTATTTCAATGCTCAAAACTGGGTTTGCTGTGTATTGCTGTCCTCTCTATTACAGCACTGTCACTGCATCCCCGTCAGGCCACCTAATTTTCAACAGCTTCATCCTCATCCAGGGTTCATACAGGCCTCAGAGACAAAAATCCAAGGATATTCAAGGAAGCAGAGCAGCATCCAATGCAGCAATTGTTTAACATAACATTTCCAAAACACTATAGTAGTTATACTTAGCTACGATGAAGTAGTTAAAATCGGCACTTCATTATATTCAAGTTTCGTTACATTAAAATTGGACCTTTCTTTGCAAGCAAGTACAATTGACGACATTTTTATTGCACGGAAGCGGCCATAAAACATTTCTCTCATAATCACGCAATGTGAAATAAAAATGAAAAAGAATTACACAGAGAAAAAAAATCATTTTGCTGAATTTGAAAATCCTTGACCAAAGATATGGTTTCATGCCATGTCGATTTACATCTATGGTACAAAACTAAACTAAAAACCTGCAAACCTGCAAACCTGCAAAGCTTTTGCGTTCAGACCGCCTCTGCAGCTTATAATATAGCCCTCAGTAGGATCACGCTATCAGCCGTTTTGGCTCACTCAAGCTTTGCACTTAGCACAGACCACCTCTAAGGTACGGCACGAGGACCGCGTGAAGAAAAATATGCAAGCTTGACACACTTGCTTTTGCACCGAGCAACCGATGCGGCTTGACTTCGCTGCATCGCCGGCCTTATGTGTCTTTCTCCCATCTCCCTTCCACTACTCCAAAACACGAGCCTGACAGCCCTGACGGGGAAGGGAGGGAGGCAGAGAGAGTGTGAATGCAACAAAGGCGTGTGGATCAAAAGGCATGTGTGTGGCACGCAGGCAAGTGCAACAGCTCGCTTTTTTTTTTCTTCTTTATTTTACTGTACCACTGTTTTATAAAATGGAAAGTTTGCTGGGTCCATGCTGATCAGCCAAAGAAAGTGGGTGATGAAATTGAGCTTAGACTGGTCTTACTCAAGAAATTCAAGGGCCGTGACAATGTACTTTTCAATTTCAAGAATACTCGAGCTGAAGATGCTGCCCGAGTTCAAGGACTTCGAGCCGCCACCTGAGGCCACGACAACAAAACTGCCGGACCATTTATTAATAAGGTTTCTTCTCTCTCTCTCTCTCAGGAATAGTCAAGAGTATCAAGGACTTGTACGCACTCTGTCACCATAGAGCAAAGAAAAACAAAGCTTTGCCCACCACTACTATGGAATGATTTAGTGACCGCGGATCCGGATCATGAGACGGAAAGAATCGGAAGAATAAGAATGGGCTGGGGTGCGTTTGGCAGGCATTCTCAGATCATGAAAAGCAGGTTGCCATTATCCCTCAAGAGAAAAGTGTATAACAGCTGCATCTTACTAGTACTCACGTACAAGGCAGGAACCTGGAGGCTTACGAAAAGGGTTCTACTTAAATTCAGGACGACACAACAAGCTATGGAAAGAAGAATGATAGGTGTAACGTTAAGGGATAAGAAAAGAGCAGATTGGGTGAGGGAACAAACACGAGTTAATGACATCTTAGTTGAAATCAAGAAAAATAAATGGGCATGGGCAGGGCATGTAATGAGGAGGGAAGATAACCGATGGTCATTAAGGGTTACAGACTGGATTCCAAGGGAAGGGAAGCGTAGCAGGGGGCAGCAGGAAGTTAGGTGGGCGGATGAGATTAAGAAGTTTGCAGGGACAACATGGCCACAATTAGTACATGACCGGGGTAGTTGGAGAAGTATGGGAGAGGCCTTTGCCCTGCAGTGGGTGTAACCATGCTGATGATGATGACTATGGAATGAACTCGTGCATCTGCAGTAATGTGCAGCAGGGAGCTGAGAACACTAGTAATTCAACTACCACAAATTCGAAGTCAAGCTATTTTTACAGCTGTAAATAAATGTGCATGAATTTGTGTCTGCTGCATCAGCATACAAATTACAGTTATATTTAGTGATATGAACTTCAGATGATACAATTCAAATATTTTACATAACCCAATGAAATTTGTATCAGATTTTACTGCTGTTTGTAAGCTGGCGTCTTCCTTGCCATGCAGAAATTATGCGTTCTCTTTGACGCCAGACTTTTGAGTGCACTAAAGGGTGACTTCATTCAACGAATGAGTTATGTGGTATGTGCAGCATCTGAACATCCATTTCAGATGACGGTATCTAGCTGAACTAACAAACTGAAGCCAAGCAAACGCAAAGACTCTGGCAGCATCTACTGCAGTAAATATTACCAACACCTCGTTCACAAGTGGTTTATATGAATATGTCATCAGGAGTCCATAGTCACAATTCTTTAAACCTGCACCTTTAAAAAACCTGTGCTCATTTTCGCACGTTTTCTGACAAAACGAGGTGGAAAAAAATGTAAAATTCAGCTATGTGGAAGTAAATTTGTGAGGTACGTACAGTAAAAACTGCAGTTCCTTTGAAGGCCAAGGGCAGTGAAATTTCACCCGAGCTCAATTTGTGAAAATGGATATTTCACCCAAATTATTGCAGCAATGCCGTAAGACTAGCAACCAGACAAATTTCTAACATTGTTCAGATTGTCCCGCAGTGAGCTGCATGGCTACACAATAAGAAATATCATGTCATTCCCAGAATCATATGCGACTCACTGGGAGCTGTCCCACTGTATTTTTAATGCATAAGCATTCTTTGGCGAGCTCGCCAGCCCTGTCATGCGAAAAGTGCAATGCCTGATATCTGCAGAAAAATGCATAATTTGCAAAGACATTTAATCAGTATGATAGTGTACATGTAGACATCTGGAAGCTGTCAAGCGATAAGGAACAATTAAAGCAAAAATATAAAATAAAAACAGAATACCCATAGAGATCCATAGTGCTCCTTAGAAAATGCTTGGGGAAGCTTATATAGTAGGGGTGAATCAACTGAAATTCCGGGTTGGGTCAACTTGAAATTCGGGTGCAAGCCAACCTGAAATTTCGGTGTGGGCCAACTTAAAATTTGGGTGTGGGCCAATTTAAAATTTGGGTGTGGGCCAACTTGAGATTTTGGGGTGGCCCAATGTTCTAATGTTCGTTCCCCACCTGCGGCAAGTTGTTTTTTCATCCACTTTCATTGCCATTAATTTATCATTTCTTTAATTAAATTAGTAAAGACAAGTAACTTCCCCTATGTTGTCCTTGGTGTCTTTGTTGGCTCCTTATGATATGATTAATAAAAATAGAGCCCTTCGGTTAACCCCCTTTCTGCTCATTCTTACATAACGACGGTCTAAAATCCGGCAACATTGATGCCTTCCGGTAGCATGTCCAGGTTTATTGACCAATTGCCTTCACCCAGAAAGATCACGTACTCGTGACGCCTGCGGCAGAAAGGATGTTCCACATCCCCCGCCAAGGTTTGTGAGTGGTGGCGCTGGCTAACACTCCCAAGGTTAGTTCTAGTAGTAACACATAAACACTGAAGAAAGTGGATAGGGAAACAGCGCCGCGGTAGATCAATTGGTTAGAGCATCACACACGTAATGCGACGACGTGGGATCATTCCCTACCTGCAGCAAGTTGTTTTTCCTCCACTTTCATTGCCATTAATTTATCATTTCATTCATTCAATTAGTAAGTACAAGTAATTTCCCACATGTTATCCTTGGTGTCTTTGTTTGTTGGCTTCTCATGATATGATTAATAAAAATCAGGGCCTTCAGCTAACCCCCTTTCTTCTCATTCAAGGGAAAGCAAGCATGTTGAGACGCTTGGCACGTTTTCATTGGGCCTTACTGGGGCACAGTCATAACGCAGGTGAGAGCTTGCATGGACAAGGAACGTGCGCATAACATAGGCATGTGAAAGCGACAGCGAAGGTGGCATGGCATCGCAGCAATGCACTCTCCCCTCACGCAACACCTCACACGCCACTGCGGCAGCTGGTGTTCCCTTTTGACCACTCTACTTCATCGAGGCGCACTCATGCCTGGTATTTCGACTCAATTGGTACGATTGCATTTTAGGGGCCGGATGCGGCAACACAATCTGACAACTGCCTACTAGAGCCTAAGTATTCTTCACCACCAGAAAGGTCATGGGTAGACACGCATAAGCTAGCAAAAGCAAGCAAACAAAACAAAGCAAAAACGAAGCCACAGCCAAGCTAAACAATGCTTACGCATACGCAGACAATTTTCAGAATCTCTAGCTTTTTGCTCTCAATATATGTGAGAATGTCTTGGGATGTAAAGTGAGACAGAACATATGCTATGTTGTGTGAAACAATGATCAGACATCACTTCAGGTCAAGCCAAGTCTCGATTCTTAAGTACTTCCAGCAAGCTATAATGGTGCTGTGGTTTCTAGTTTTGGTATAGAAAACATGGTTTTTTAAATTGTTTCTGATGCGTCTGTTTGCATTTCACACACAGTAAACCTTGTTAATTCGAACTCTGTTACTTCGAAATCCCAGCTAATTTGAAGGTTTCCTGCGGCCCTGTGAACCAGTGGCCTAGGTCAACCCGGTTAATTAGATTCGAGGTGCTATGCGGGCAATTCCGAATCCCCATGTCACCGCAAACCCGACGAAACGACAGCCATCCGGAGCCGCGAGGCGACACCACATGGCAATCGTGATTATTTATAGATGAAGCACCTGACCCATAGTAGTGCTAGCACAAAAATCAGTCCACAATACACCCCGCGCACCGCCGAAACGCGCGCCTGCAGAGGAGAAGACATGCTTCACTGCAACACAGCGGGCATACCGGTTTTTGTCACATGCTCTCGCCCACCCCCACTTCGCACGCTCCTCGCAGTCGCAGAGGTCGCAGCGTCAGCGCGTGTTCCGTGCTGCTGCCACTGGCTGCCGCTCGCCCATTCTCTCTCCGCCTGCGGCGACGTGTGTGCACGCAATGCCGGTCTGCGCCATTTCTTTGTGTGCAGTGGTTAGGGGTGTTGCAGCTAGTGTGGCGTTTTTTTTTGCTTGTTTTTTCTGAACTGTGCAGAAGTGCCACTGAGCGAAGATGCCCAAATATAAGACTTTAACGCTGCAACAGAAGTTCTGCTTGATCCAAGAAGCGGGTAAGAACTTGTGGTCCAAGACCGAGTTGGCCGAAAGGCACAGCGTGCCTCTCTCGACGTTGTCCACAATATTGAAGAACAAGTCGAAGGTACTGGAGGCCTACAGGAAGACATATTCTTCGAAACGGTGGCGAGTACGGGCTCCCACGTACCAAAATGTGGAATAAGCTTTACTTCGCTGGCTGCAGAAAGCAAACGCAGCCCACGTTCCCGTCAATGGAACGATACTGCGGGAGAAGGCCAACGACGTGGCTCTACAACTTTGGCACGAAGAGTTGAAGTGTAGCAATGGATGGTTCAGCCATCTTAACCCTTTGAGGGTCGATTTTTTTCGACATATGCGACCGCCCAGGGTCGATTTTTTTATTGCAGATTCCGATTCTTTTTAGGGACTTGCTTCGAAAAAAATTTATCATAATTTTTCTAAGGTGACCGTACGAGAAAAAAATAATTTGCATTGGTATATATGCACTCTTCATTCATGAATAACAATAAAAAAAGGAAATAAACTTATCAGAATTAAAAATTTGGTGCATTTTTATGCACATATTCAAGGCTTTGAAAATCCGCACATGAGAATATTTCGCAAGCCTCAAATGTTCTTGCTCTTACACGCAGTTCGATTACGTCCATAGCGTAATCGAACTGCGTAGGTGCGCGCGCACTCAAGAAAACTGTTTGGTCGTGTGCCCATCAAAAAAAGCAACACATGTGACAAACTTCCGCTAATCATCATCATATCGCCAACCAGCTAGGCCAATTAGTTTTCGCGAGTCTTAAAAAAACAGAAAAGAAACGGAAACGCATGCACAGCGGTATCCTTCCTATTCGCACCCCTGTGAGTACTAAACGAGCAAAAAATAAACGGTCACCCTTTGAGTGATTAGGAACGAGATAGCCATCAGTTTTGCAAGCGCAAAAAGCCAAAACCGCCCACGAAACAAAATCCAAACGTCCGCCCGCCCGCCCACACGCACGCCAATGCGCAAGCGGTAGTATATAGACGTGCGGGAGCAAACTAGCGCTATAACAAACCATGCAACGAAAACCGAGAGAAGAAGGAAGGCGCGCGAAAAAAATTCCCTGTATCCCCACATAATGGCAGCACATGACAGAAAAGAAAAAGTTAGGAAATTGGCGTGCTTTTTAAACGTACAGACGGCGCCGTAAATATACGGCACCGACCATTTTCGGACTTGTTCGCGGCGCCGTATATTTACGTCATTGACCGTCAAAGGCTTAAAGAGTGCAATAATTTGACCTTCGTAGTCGTCCGTGGCGAGAGCTGCAGCTCAAACGAGAGCATAGTTGACGACTGGAAGAAACACATGTTGGTTCCGTTGCTTAGCAAGTACAGTGCAGACGATGTGTACAACCTTGACGAAGAAGCCTTTTTTTTTTCCAATATACTGCCCAGAAAAATGTTCGCAGCGAAGCACACCACGGTCAAGGGTCAAAAGCAGGGCAAGGAAAACATTACCGTTCTGTTCGGCCCGAACATGTGTGGTAAACACAAGATGCCGCTACTCATAGTTGGAAAGAGTGGGAAGCCTCGCTGCTTTAAAAATGCATGGCTGCTGCCAAGGGATACGCTTATCTACCGGCACAACAAGAAAGCCTGGCTCACAGGTGCAATATTTGAAGATTACGTTCAGCAGCTTGACTGCAAGTTCGCAGCCACAGGCAGGAATGTACTCTTCGTTGTTGATAACTGCCCGGTGCATGGTGACATTCCACACCTGAAAGCTATCGCGATGGTATTTCTTCCTCCGAACACCACGTCGATCTCGCAGCCAATGGACTAAGGCGTCATTCACCACACGAGGAAGATTACCGCCACCACCTGCTCAAGTGCAGGCTCCATCGACCTCCTCAGGGCCATATGGATTATTGTGTATGCATGGAAGCAAGTGGAACCCACTTTAATTATGCAGTGTTCTGAACACGCTGGCTTCTCGAAGGAAAACATCGTTGATGCTGATGCTGACTATTCATGCGCACTTGATGAAGAAGGAGCCAAGTATTGCGACCGCGTCAATGCACTCTGCGCAGAGGATAGCGAATCTGGTGCAGTTGGCTTCGTCAAGTATCTGAACTTTGAAAATGATCAACAAACGTGCTACTCAGACTTGGAGAGTGAAGCTACCGCTGATGCAACCATGTGCGATGACAGCGACGACGACGACGACGCTAACAAGCCCTCCCGAGCACCCGCTCTTGGGGCAGTTATGGGTCGCTGAACATTATCCGCAGTTTTGTTGAGTGCCACGATAAAAATTCTCAAATGCTGCACGTAGTTGGCCAACTAGAAAACACGACCCTTGGAGCCTCGAACTACAGGACGCGGCAAACCAGCATCTCCGATTACTTTATGTAATCCAAAGATCGCCGAATAAAGGTAGCGTATTCCTGCAGCGAAATTTTTTGCCTGGGCTGCATTTTTGTGTGTGTTCGTTTAATTAAAAAACCCGCTTGATTCGAAGATTTTTTGCAGTCCCGATGACTTCGAATTAACGAGGTTTTACTGTATATAATTTAACACTAAGCCTTACACTAGCAACACAGATATGTTTTACGCGACGCAAAATTTCGCAACAGTTGGCTTTTCAACTCTCACGGGTCACTGAGAATGAACAAGCAAGTCATTGTTTCAACTAAAATTTCATCAAAATGGAATCTGGCTTAGTGTGGTTCAACAAAACTTATTAGCATGTGAAACTCTTCCTACATTAGATCGGTTCAGAATTACTTTTTCATTATATAAATGTTCAGTACCCAAGCATTTCATGTGTGCCACATGAAATGAAACATTTTCCTCCATAGTCCATCGATAGCCAACATGGTTACAAATTCGTATTTTATCCCTTTCCAAACAATGACAATTTAATGGCATCCCCTTGGAAACGAGGCAGTGACTAATAGTCACCTAGCCTGCTTGATTTAATTAGGTATGCTATATGCTTTTCTATTTAGGATATTTTTTTCCCTTCCTTAACATTTTTTTCTCTCCTTCAAAATTT
The DNA here is from genome assembly GCF_038994185.2 of Dermacentor albipictus. Classification (NCBI taxonomy): domain Eukaryota; kingdom Metazoa; phylum Arthropoda; class Arachnida; order Ixodida; family Ixodidae; genus Dermacentor; species Dermacentor albipictus. The sequence goes on from NC_091821.1 coordinate 167,505,147, forward strand.
ACCTTGTACCGCTACCTATGAATGTAAGAGATCAGGTCGTATCAATCTCTTCCCTGCTTTTTTTCGACCAATACTCCACACGCCTCTTGCTTATCTTGACTGCTGACCAGTTGACGCTTCCGTCCGCTTTCAACCCAAGCCCTTATGGAAGGTGCATGTTACCTATGGTTCTCACTCGATGAATCCCTTCGCATTCCATTAGGATGTGGTGAGTGGTCTCCAGATTTCTGCTGCACCATACACATGCCTCACATAGTTCTGAATATTTGCTCCAGTATGTTTTTGTCTTTAGGCAACCAGCTCGAGCCTCAAATAGCAAGGCACTGCACTTTGTGTTACCACACAGGTTTTCCCTTCTAATTTCCTTGTTCTCATTCTTGTAAATCTCCATGGTCCTTTTTGGTTCCATTCTTTGCATCCAATTAACTGTCTGTTTCTCTTGCTTTCTTTCTGATAACTCATGGTTGTCTATTGACAGTTTGAATTACTTGGTACTTGGTTGCCAACTTTCTTGACCTCTTCCTCCATTCTGTGTCTACGTTTTTCAAGTACGGATACTTGTGCACTTTAACTGCTAATTTATTTCATCCATTTTCCCGAGACTTTCTTCAAAACTAATTTTGCTCTGTGCTTCTCAGACTTAAAATAAGCCCAACCCATGTCCCCTTGCATTGCCTCATTTGTGGTTTTCCTCAGGGCTCCTAAAGTCAACCGGCCCACCTATCTTCGGTTAACTTCCAGCCCCGACAATATATCCGATTTTTGGCACAGAATGGCATGTGCAAACGTCAGCGCTGGCACCATGACTCCTTTCCAAATTCCACACACCACTTCATATATACTGTGATCCCAAAGTGCGCTATGTTTAATTATGGCTGCATTCCGCTTCCCTTTTATTTTCAGATTATCTTGGTAGGTGCTTGAGTAAGTCTATCCTTCGTTTATGTATATGCCGAGGTTATTTATATTGCTTGACTATGGGTATGATTTGCTGCTGAATCGACACCACGTAATTACTATTCCCAATTTTTCTGTGCTAAACTGGAGGCCTAGATTTCTCGCTATGTTGCCACAAATATTCGCAAGTGTCTGTAAATCTATTTTTTGTCCGCTGGTAGCACTATCTCATCGGCATACATCAGTCCAGGGAACTTTTGTTGCACTATTTGCCCATTACGTATGTAGGATAAATCAAACCCTAATTCGTTGTTTTCCAGTCATCTTTCTATGCCCTTAACATAAAGCGTGAACAACAATGGAGATAGAGAACATCCTTGCTCCAGTCCTTGGTGAATTCCCACCACTTCATTACCTTTTTGACCTTCCCATACAACTTGTGCTCCGTTGACTCTATGTATCTCCCTCAGCAGATTCACGGAATCGTCCTCTATGCCTTCGTGCTTAATAATATCCCATAACAATTCCCTGTCTACATTGTCATAGGCTCCTTTAATATCTAGAAATGCCATTAAAAAAAGGTCTACTCCGAGTTTGTGCAAACATATCCTTTAAGCATCTGCCTGGCCTGAGCCCATTCCGCAATTCCCCCAGTACATAATTTTTCTCCACCCACTTCGACATTTTGAATTTTGTGGCCAAGCCATTGCCATTCTATATATCGTTGACGTTATTGCAACTGACCTGTACAAGCTCGTCTTATCCTTATCCCCTTTCCCTTTGAAGATGAACCTTGGTTCATCTTGCTTTCATGCTATCGAGCCGGAATTTTCTTCGTTATAATCACTTGCTCTATGGCATTAGTTAGCAGTGCCTTGCTCTTTCGACCGACGTTTTTTATTAGCTGTGTTAGGATTTTATCAGGATTTGCTGCTGTGTTATTAGGGACATTTTCTGCTGCTTTTGTTTAATAAACCCCATCAGGCGTTACTGCCTTTTGTCCTCTCTTCCCAAGTGTAATCATGCACCTGAATAAAAATCAATTCAAATCTCTCAGGCTTCTCTGTTGTATCTGGGTCTGTTTACTAGGCTTTCTTTCATGCTGAAGTTGTCCGTAATAATGTCTGCGATGTACCGCAGCCCATTGTATCCTTCGTAGATGTTACCGTCTTCGCCCATTATAGCCGTCTGCAAATTTTTTGTTGGAGCTCCGAGTGCTCTTATATGGTTCCATAATCTTTTTGGGGCGCCTTGTCTCTTTTGCAAATGTTAGGCACCTAACGTTCACTTGAACATTTAATTTTCTCTTGCACAAGCTCACTCACCACCCTTTTCTTTTTTCTGTACCTCTTCTTCATGTTTTTCAAACTTTTTGGCTTGTCTATGATCTCTAGACGCCTGCTTACACTCTTCTATAGCTTGCTTTATTTCCTTGTTTCACTAATTACGTCATTTCCTCTTTCCAATCTAACAATTCTTTTGCCGTGTCTGTCTTATTTCCTGCTGCATAACATCTACCAGTTCTTTATATTCCCGGACTGTTGTCCCAGACTGTTTTTTGCAACCTGTTATTTGCTCTTCATTCATTTTAAGAAATTCTGATGCTATTGGTTCACGTTCTGTGTTAGTATCTCTCTCAAACTTTATTATTAAATGTCTATGATCACTGTTCAGGCTATTTTTTCCATGTTCGTCCATTGGCATTTGGTCTAGTAGTTCATAGACCATTTCTGAGACTAAGTTGTAGTCTATACAGGACTGCCTGTTTCTGCATTGCCACGTTACCTGCCCATGACACTTACTCCCTGTTAACTATAAGATTCTGTTCATCATGCAGATCCAGCACTAGAGAGCTGTTGTAATCACTATATCTGCCTAAATCATCCATGTGTGAGTTCATATCTCCCACTATTATCACCTGGCCACATATCTTGAACTCATTAATATCGCTTCTAATGCAATCAACCAATTGCTTATTTTCATCTCTGCTATCACTACTTGTCCATAGGTAAGCTATTCCCAGCAATGTCTTTTTGTCTTGCCATGTGCCGCTAATCCATAAATGCTCTGTACATGCCCCTTTTACCTTTCACCACTTCAGACATCGCCTAATTAGCATGCCTACACCTTTCCTTGGCCCAGTCATTCTGTTGCACCCCTCCCTTACAAAATTATCAATAACAAGCAACTGCTACAAATTTTATCAGGTGTTTTGGTCAAAACGTACATGCTAATCGCTTCGTCATTCAGCTGCATTTGAATTTCCAGCCATTTGTCCTGCTTGCGACCCCGCATGGTTATGCAACAAATTTCACCTTCTCTATTCTTATCCTTTGTGCATCTTTTCCGAACTCCTTGTGGTCTGATTCTGCTCTTCACTGGTGTGTCGCTACAGTCAATACTTAATTTTCCCTCCTGACGTCGATTCGCTTGGGCTGCGAATCAACATCCAACCGGTGTTGCGACACTATCGCTAAAATATCCCATCATGCACAAAAGCGCCTTTGTGACCTGCTCGGTGATCTTCTCAGCTGATGTCAATGACCATAATGTTCATTGCCTTAGCTAGCATCCAAATTTCCCTGTTGCCTGCAAGCACTGCCCTTTTAATTGCCTACACCTGCCTTTCAACCTCTGGCACTGCGCACACTGCAATTTGTACTTTCTTTGAAACATGCCACAGGTAGGTGACCTCTTTGGGTATTTGCTTCACGATCCCTGCCCTTCATCCTTGCAGTACATCGATCACTCCGCTCATTATCACCACTAGGTGCCTCTCCTCCTTTCTGTCGCACACGCATTCCTTGGCCTTCACTATCACCTCCCTAAGCGCTCCCAAATTGTTTTTCCCGGAACTGGACTTATTTGCCTGCACCTGCCCTCTTTGTCATTGCCAGTTCTACTTCACACATATTGGAATCCCAAACAATGACAACTCAAATGCTTTTCCTCCTCCTCATCGCCGAAAGCTGCACCCAAGGCTGCGATGCCCTCCCCTCCTGTGTTATCCTTGCCCTTTGCTTCGTTGACTTCTTCCATGGCTGGCACATCAGTGGTAGCCCCTTCGTGAACACCACTAATGTTTCTGTCACTGCTTTCCGGCGTGGTGGTTTTGGCTTGCTTAGCTGTTCTTGCTTCAGAGCCAGCGCCGTTCACGGTGCTCGCAGCCGAAGCATTCACCATTGTGTAGCGAAATGGGGGTCTCCAGCTTCATTTCTACACTGACTAGCTTTTGTTTTACTTACTTCCTCTGCTTCTGTTCACTCTTGAGTTCCTTTCCTTGAAAAATAATTTATAAAGATTGCTCAGCTAACGTAACCCTCCAAAAAAATAAAGAAGCGAAATATCAAATAATTGCTTTGGCACGCTGCTGCTGCTGCGCTGAGAAAGCTCCTCCACTCAGCATGTGCATCTGTTCCCTTCAGCATCACTCAAGATCTCAAAACCTGTCTCGGTGTGCACACCACATCAGCCGGAGGGCGCCAATGCAAAATGTCTGGGAGCAGCGCTCCCAGACAGCTAGCGACATCTATTAGGTTATTTAGGAACTGTTTAGTCAGCTTCGGTTTTTCTTTTGGCTGCACGCAGATATTTAAAGTGCCTCCGGAGAAGGGGACATGGTCGGCGCAATGAGCACTTGTAGTTTCCAATATGGCGTCAGTGTCGTGCACTGCTCACGCATGGAAATGTCGCATTTCTACAGATTTGAATGCATATGTGCACATTTTTGGATTCTGGAAGCAGCACCAACGTGGAAGAAAATTTCAGTTTGTCAGCTTTCCGAACGGAGTTTTGCTTTTTTCGTGGAACCACTTCAAAGCTGCCGAGCTCAGAGATAAAGATATCCTGCATGTTCTGAAGATCACACTTATCTGCAGGATTTTAACAACCTTCAGTCGGTATCAATTACTGGCAACCACGCAGACAGTCAACTTTCACGCAGAAAGATGGCTGGGAGTCGACCTCGGCATCCTGCTAGGGCTAGTCACTAGGGTTAAAGTTTTCTTTTATACTTCAAGAAATTTTTCACATAGAAAGATGATTTACTGTAATATTGCACAAGTCCTTTGCAATTAAAATGTATATTTTAAACGTTTTCCTATGAAAAGGCACAATGAAGTACACCTATTAGGCATATCGGTGCTCATACTGTGACAGGAGATGGTGGGTGCACACATGTATAATTAAGGCATACATACTGGGTCTCGTGACAAATGCCCCTTCCGACATTTGTTAAGCTTCACCGCAATACTTCGCGTATGCTTCACTACTAGGGTTGTGCGAATAGTGGATTTTGAGTTCAAAGCGAATTCGAAGCGAATAGTGATTATCGCCGAATATTTTCTAATCGAATTTCGAATAGTTGTTAAAAAAATACTTGGCCCAAAGGTGATATCCAAGAGCATTATTAGATGCATGCAATTATTAAGTAGACTAACTTATTTCACGAAAATGAGACCACAATAATTTCTAGTATGAATTATTTATTAGAATACAAATATAAAAGACTACATGTAAATGAAATGGGACACAGAGTTCTGTCAGTTGTCATGGAATACAAGTTGTTCGACGTGCTCTGGAAGCGGGTGCTCCCTCCTGGTTGTCACAATGTTGCCTGCAGTTGAGAAGACCCTTTCGCTGGATGCCTGGGTAGCTGGAATCGACAGGTACCTCTGTGCGACTATAGCCACCGCAGGGTAGAGCTGGGCGCCCAAGGTTGACCACCACTGGAGGGGATCCTCTGACCAGCCAAGCAGTGCGGTTAGGAGATACTCATTCACCTGTTTCTTGTACTGGGACATGCCAACTGACTGCAGTCTTTCCTCTGAAGCCATCTTCACTTTTGAAAATGCAGCCCACACAGAGCATGCTTCTTCTTTGGTGCTTGTGACGCTTCCATTCTCTCTGGCTTCTTTTGTCCCAGACGGGTTGAGTTTTTCAGCTTCAGAAAGCAGCAGGCTATTCGCCCAAACCTTTTCGCTTGGTGCGAAATGAAAAATTCCCTTATAACGGGGATCTACCAGCGTTGCCAGCACTAACAGTGGACACAGCTTGACATCCACAAACCTGGTCTTCAGACTTCACAGGAGGCTGCCTCACTGGCTCCTGAAATGAACTCTTTCAGTGTAATCTCGGTACACTGAAGCAAGGGTATCACCTGTGAGAGTGTTGGGTATGTGGTCGCAGAAAGCTCCGTTGTTGCTTGCTGAATGGGCTGAAGTACACTCACCAGCCCTGCCATGAGCTTCCACTCCGCGGACGACAGGTTTTCAACACCATCCGACTCGGATAGCTCTGCAGAGATTGCAGCACGAAGCTCAAGGAGCCTCGACATCATGGCATGTTCGCTATTCCAGCGCGTAGGTACGTCTTGCATGACTTCGAGGGGTTCAATCCCCATATTTTTCTGCATTTCTTGCAGTCGGGCGCGTGCTCGAGTGCTACGTTTGTAGTGACCAACAATAGCACGTGCCTTTGCACATAGCTGAAAGAAAGGTTGTGCTTGCTTTTTTGCGTCAGTGATGCAGAGTTGCAGAGTGTGGGCGAAACACTGAACCCTGTGCCACTGGCAGTGCTCCACGGCAGCGACAAAGTTTCTGCCATTATCAGTGACAATATATGTCGGCAAGTCTTCTGGAAGCTCCCAATCCCTAATCACTTTCTGCAGAAACTGGCGAATGTTTTCCGCGGTACAGTCTTCAACCATTTGACCGCATGTCAGAGTGTAGGTGTGCAGCACGAACTTCCTGTTCATTATGTGGCACGTCACACTTACGTAGCTCTGACAAGCGCGCAAGGTCCAGCTGTCGGTGGTTAAACTGTAGCACCCGACTCCAGCATCAATTATTGACTGGAGCGCTTTCATAACTTCAGCCTTTTTTGCGGCGTACAAATCGGGAATCACCGACGTCGAGAATGTGGTCCTTGAGGGCACGCTGTACTCGGGAATAGCGCACCTCAGCAGTTCGACAAAGCCACTTTCTTCGACCACGCTGTAGGAGTGCAAGCCACCCGCGATGAAGGTAGCGATCTTCTCAGTCAACTGCCTCACCTTCGATGCAGTCGATTTCAATGTCGGCCGAAAATGCGATGAAACTGACAGCTGCGGCGTAGACTGTCCAGCGGTCTTCTTTTGTCTTTCACGGGTGGCGCGTTCTTCTTCGTAGGCCGCATACAAGCTTGGATGCTTTTTCAGGTGGTTTGCAAGAGTGGTTGTTGTCCCTGTTGGCGTCTTCAGTAACTTCTTGCATTGCTCACACCATGCTTCGTTTTTAGATGGAAGTTTACAGAAATACCTCCAAACTGGGTTTTTCACGCTGTCGTCTACTTTACCGACCAACGCGGCTTCCGCCATTTTCAACTTTGACAATGTCGATGTCGTTCTCATTCACTGAGCCTCAGCAACGTTGGCCTCAGGATATCGTTTTCAGGGTGTCTACCAAGTTGACATTTCCAAATTCCCTGATATTTCCAGGTTTTCCCTGAGCATTTTTGCGAAATTCCCTGAATGAGCCAGAACTTTGTTTTATGTCAAGACAGGCTGACACCATGTTGCCCGATGCTGTCACTCTCTAGTAAGCATGTTGATACAAAAAAAAATGACAATCCAATTTGAATAGTAAGAAGTAATATCTATTTTATTTAAAAACAAAACAGAAGGAAGGTGTTAGTAAAATTCACAGCGAAAGAAATTGTAAAACCCATTCCAAATTGAGTCGAACATTTTCATATACGAATGAAAGGGAGATGCAGACATGAGTAAATATTTTGAATAAGAGATATTTCTATCAACTGATAGCAAGCTCATCGGTATGAGGCCAAAGATTCTCTCTCGCCAGCTGGGAAGTCAACCTCAACTGTCCTGACATACTCTCAGCCCGTACACAACATCTCAGTGTTGGGTTTCACTGCTTTAAAAAGTTTATTCTGGTTTCGATGAGGGACACTTGCATCTCGGCATCAGCTAACACTGTTTTTTGAGCTCAAGCTCCTTCAAAGAGGCGGTGGCGCTCTTCCTTTCCCGTTAATTCCTTAGTGTGTCGGTCCTTTCGGTTCTCATCCTCCTTCTGCCACCCTTTCACCCCATGAATCATTTGAAGCATCCTCTTGGTCAGTTGTACAGTCAACGTCCCATTTTTCGGACTCGCTAGGGGCCGCAAAAACATCTGAAAAATCAGGCTGTCCGAAAAAAAAAAAATGAATGCACGTCTTTAACTGCCCTTAAGGGCTAAAATTGCCCCATGCACGTCCGAAAAAAAACTCTTAAAGCCTGTCAGTACACTTATTAGGCATATCGGTGCTCGCACTGTGACATGAGACGGGGGTGCACGCGTGTATAATTAAGGAATACCTACTGTGTCCCGTGACAATTGCCCCTTCCCACCCTTGTTATGCTTCACCGCCTTGCACTACTGTACGGAGGCGAAACTAACTTTCAGTGACTGGCATTACGCAACGCGCTGTGCTCTGCGAGCTTCGAAGCCAACCGCGAGGATTACAAAGGCGGAGTCGGTGCCATTGCTTACAGCGGCAAATTATTTCAATAGAAAACGCGGCACCGCATGGCAAGAAGCTTAATAGCGAACGTAGAAGCAGCTAGGCTTAGCGTTGCCGCGGTAGTGGCTATGGCTGCCAGCGGATCTGCGCGCGAGAGTGCCGGTTCGAGGCAGCGAGATAATCAGCATGGCGTCGGTGGTGGCTTTGATTAATGCCATTTCAGACCTGCAGTCAGGGCAATATACATTGGCTATATGGAGTACGTGGTGGTGCTGCAAAGTCGTGCGAATTATCGGGCATGTCTGAAAAATCGGGCATCTGAAAAATGGGTCGTTAACTACTCTGGCAATGTATCGTGCAGATGACACGGCGTCAATGACGATTCTTCGCGACTCCTCTGTTACTGGAGCCAGCATTAACACGACTTTCGTTCGCTTTCACTAAAGTTACAGGTAATTTTCCCTGATAGAAGCACTAATTCCCTGAGTTTTCCCTGAGTATTTCCAGACTATTCAAATTCCCTGAGAATTCCCGGTTTTCCCGGTTTTCCAGGTCGGTAGACACCCTGGTTTTCTATTGAAATATTATAGTAAATGACTACAATATTTCATAAGGAAGGATAAATTAATGAAGCGATTATTTAAAAGAGAAAATATGTGTCAGATCAAAATAAAGAGTTATCTTTATCAGAACCCCATATTCTAACTAGATTTGGCGCTGGTGAAAAAAGACTGCTGGCAACAAAAGCGTCAACATGGCGCCGCCCTATGCTGGCGTTGTATCGGCATATCATCGCTATTTTTTCTTTCTTTTTGGCAGTTGGTAAACAAAGTTGATTGAATGATTATAAATAATATATCTGAAAGCTCACGTCATATTTATACAGTCTTGCCGAACGTGTGAGTTTTGTTATCTTAAAAACTCTGCTTTACTGGTTATTGGACAGTAAACAGATCCGCGACAGTGAGTTTGCCAACACTTCGAAAAGCATGAATGTTACAACTGCCCAAATCGAATAGCGTATTATTCGAAAGTACTATTCGAAAATATATTCGCACAAGACTATTCATTACGTAATATTGCTGTATTGAGTCGACGCTTACTTTCAGAAACCAGCATAATTCAATGCGTCGTGCTTTCCAAACTTGGAAGCCATTGGCGAGGATTACAAAGGGTGAGTCAGCGCCATTGCTAACAGCGGCGAATTGCCAACAGTAGCGAACGTTGAAGTAGCTAGGCCTAGCGTTGCCGCAGTGGTGGCTATGGCTACCAGCGGATCTGCATGCAAGAGTGCCGGTGGCTTTGATTAATGCTGTTTCAGACCTGCGGTCACTGCAAAATGTCCGGAAAATCGGATGTCGAAGGGTTCTTGCATCTGAAATTTCATACCTTCTTATGCATTGACACAATAAGGCACATGGTGGTGCCGCGAAGCCGTCCAAATTAACGGACATGTCCCCAAAATCGGGCGTCCGGAAAATCGGCCGTTGACTGGACGCTGAAAACTCCAGCCGATGACACAACATCAGAGACGATTCGTTACGATTCTTCTCCGTTACTTGAGCAAGCATTAGCGCGACTTTCCTTCTCTTTCAATAAAATTACACCTAAATTTCCCTGATAGAAGCACAAATTCTCTGAGCTTTCCTTAAATATTTCCAGACAAATCAAAATCCCTGAGAACTCCCTGTTTTCCCAGTTGGTAGACATGGTGGATTACTATACACTTTAGTATCAAGCATGCTCTATGATAGGAAAAAAAGTATTTACAAGACTGCTCAAAAACTGCTGTTTTTCCCGTGAGCAGGAAAGTGTTAAGAGGAAGCTTTAGCTCGGGCCCAACTCTGACGCAGCCTATTCAAATACACGTAAAATGCAAAAAAGTTTTTCTGAGATAACCCCTAGACCGATTTTAATGAAATTTGTTGCATTTGAGAGACAAAGTTAAATTCTAGCGACTGTTGGAAACGGAATTTTGATTTAGGGCCTGAATCTTGTTAAAAAGATTTTCAAATATTGCACCGTTTGAAAAAAAAAATAGAAGCACGAAGTTTACAAATTCATAGCTCTGCATCAAGAACAGATATCGCGGCTCTGTAAACGGCATCCATTAGATCATTCAAAGCGGACAAATTCGATTTGTCATTTTACATCTTACGTGAATTTCTTACGTTGGTTACAAGGGTTCTGCAAAAGCTGTTCTATAACACTAAATTTTTTTATATTCATGTGTAACATATCAATTTTGTCCGCTTTAGATGTACTATTAGATGCAATTCACAGAATTGTATTATCCTTTTTCGTTGTTGAGTGACAGAGCTGTAAACTTCATAGTTTCGGTTTTTTTTTTTGATATTTGCCGATTTTTAATAAAAAATTACGACCTAACTCAAAAATTTGAAACAAATAGTCACTAGATTTTAAGTTTCTCTTTTAAATGCAACAAACCTCGTCAAGTTTGGTGCAGTGGTTGTCGAGAAAAACTAATTCTCCTTTTACATGTATTTATATAGGAGCAATCGAGCTAAAGCTTCCTCTTAAGCACTTACAGATGGGGGGGGAATGCATATCAGTCTAGTGTTCTCACTCTGTGAATAATGCCAGCCAGGTGGAGGTGCTTGATCCCACAGAGCATTTGGTAGAGAAGATAAGACATGCGTTCATGATCAAGGTCCATCTGGATCACCTGGCACAGGTTGGCGTCCATCAGCTCCATGACCAAGTAGCTGCACGATATTCCCAAAGGCCACATTCAATATCAAATACAGTCAAACCTCATCATAACAGTCACATACAACACGGCATTACCTTGATTATATCAGATATTTGATATGGGTGTACACAATAATATCGGCAAAAAAAAAAAAGTGACCATGTCTATACAAAAGAAATGCAAGCGTGATGCCTCCGACAACGCGATTCGCATGCTCTACCGCATAATCCATAGCCTTTGACTTCAAGCTGGCTGTTTAACTAGAACTACTGTGCATCACCCACAGCAAAACTCAAGACAGGCAGAAAAGCAAGTAACAGACAAAGCAGTCACAGAGTAGTCTCCTACAATGCAATAAAAAAACAACAACATATACATGTATAATTCAAGTCCCACATACTGTTAGAATTGATGTAAATGAAGCTTTGATGAGCTAGCAAGACAAAATGACGCATCTAGATAAACATGCAGCAGATTTTTGGCAGCAAATGCATCCCATAATGGTCTTCATCAATGGTGCTGTACCTTGCAGAGCAAAGGTAAGTTTGACTTAGAGGCAGTAATCCTATGAAATCAGTGATACTTTCACCTTCACAAGTCCAGTGGGGGTCACATGAAACCTTACCAAAGTGTTTGTATCCCAGATAGCAACAGCTTCTCCTCGGTGAGACAGCAGATGACCACCACCATCAGTACAACAAGCCAAATTGCGGAAATGTAGGCAATGAAAGCTTTGCTTTAAAACTAGAATTAATGTGTGGCTCCCCAGTTCATTTGCTTCTAGCTGCACAACTATGAGCATTCTGATTAGCTGTTGCACTGGCACCGCAGCGGAGAGCCTTCCTTTTTCCTCCGAGAGATGGCTCTCCGTGGCATGCACTATTATCAACAGTAGCAAGTGAACCAGCAAACTACAGTACGGCCGGCAATTCACAGCTTTGCGTAAAAACAAAGTTGGGGGCACAATTATGACAGGGAATAATGCAATTACATTCACTGCGAGAGTAAATATGATATACAAAAATTGCTTTATTACCCAAAACGCTGAAAAAAAATGTTTTCAACTTGGCTATTGAAGGGCCCTGTGAAAATGCATTTGGCCCAGCTAGAGTTACCAGCACCACAAACAAATAAAAATATTTAACGCCAGTTGTCTCCAATGTGCATACCAAGTAAGTGCAGCCTATGCCCTGGCAATATGTTTTTTGGCATGCCAGCTGTCACGCACTCGCAACAATGTTTTCAAGTGCTGACATGAGCTGCCATCTAGGAGCAATAGTGGAAGGCTGGCAACCATTGTTTGGAGCCGCGATCAATGTAGCGGGAGGCTGGCAACCATTATTTGGAGTCACGATCAATGAGGTGCTGGCCCGTGCAACATCAACTATCTTCTACAGGTTATGTGAAAATAAAGTAAGTTCTTGCTTCCACAATTCCACAATTTTTCTAATGGTCTCTATCTCTGAGAGTACGACAGGTATGTAGCAAGCTTGATGGTGCAGTTAATTTTCTGCATTACTGATTTGGTTACAGCATGTTGCGAATTCATTACATTCAGCATTTGCGGCACTCAATGCGTGAAGCAACACGCCCAAGGACCTGGAAAGTGCCTTGTTTTTGCATAGGAGATGGACGTTGGGTCAATTTACAGTAGGAAAGGGCTTCATGCACACCTTCTGCTGGTGGGTAAAAGCAACGACAGCTGCCTAAAAGGAAAAGAAGTCCTGTGAAGTCGGAGCATGTAGCTTGCATTAGAACTAAGAACACTGTACACTGACCACCCATCAGTAGCATACACCAGGGTGCAAAAGACAGACGGTGTTTGTTTGGAAAGTGTTATGTGTGCCTTTGTCTGACCAAAAACTTCAAGTGTTTTCAGTACTTTCACCAGTGAGGTCGCGAGAAAAAGTAGCATTTGCTATTCGTAACTATGGGGTAATCTTTAGTACCAAATAACCAATTTTACGGAAGTTAAGCCAGAAACTGCCTCATACTCCTTTCTTTTTCTCTCCCGATATACAGTAGTGGACAAACAGATATTAAAATCATGTTAGATTTTGCATTTTCGGTGTTAAATTGCAGCCCAACTCATGTGTAAACAAATTCAAAGGTAACTATAAAATAATGTGTTTGCATGAGAAAGGTGAATATCTTCCCAAATATTAAGTCACAGTGTTTCTTAACTGGAACTAGTACGAAAATCTGAATACGTTAGTGCAGTTGAACCTCACAATAACAAAATCGGCGGGCAACACGAAAAAATTCGCTTTTCCAAGAATTTCGTTGTGAAATCAGACAGCACAGATAGGTAATGCGTCGCAGAATGAAAATTTACTGTCAAAATTCCATTAGCCTACTTTGGCAAGCGTGCGAGGATATAGAACTGCATGTTTCAATCAGCAGTGGCAGCACTGCCATAGAGCAGTATTCTCGGTGAACTGCTTTCCAAGATACGATCACTTTTGCGAGATTTTGTGTAACTCGGCATTGGATGCAGAATAACAGTGCTCCACGAATGCAGTAGAATTTCTCCAGCACATGCTGTCGCCCACTCTGCTCTGTCGACACACGCACGTGCCATGGCATCGCAGCCAATGGGCATTTAGGCACCATTTCACTGCTACAGATGCCAGCCTTTTCGCTCAATGGGCCATGTGATGCTTTCACATCAATAAATCCCGTCACTCTCAATGAGAAAACACTTGTGTTCATCTGACCAGATGACTTTTTCCCACTGCTCAGAAGCCCAGTTGACAAGTAGTTTTGCTCACTTTACTCTGCAAAGTCAGTTCTCGCTGACAAGTGGTTTCTTTGCTGGTCAATGTGCATTCAGTCCAGAAGATGGCAACTGAAATCTTATGGTCCTTGCAGACAGGGAGGGGTGCAGTCAGAGTGTGGTATGGACATGCCTTTAAATACACATTTTCTTCAAAACAAGGCGTTTTTATCTTTTACACTGAGCTTGGTGAAACAAACTAAAAAGTTTCAGTTTCCCATTATTTTCTTTACTTGCTTCTTTAACAATAATAATGTCAAGTATCACTTCTTGTTCCCATCAATAATATGTTGTTAAAGATGTAATATCCTACAATATTTTGCCAATATTTTGCTTAAAGCTCAGTAAGGGGACGCGCTTTAAGAGCTTGCTTTGGTAAGACCCGAAAGAAATGTCTGCATTCCAGAAACGCTGGGATTATAAGTGGATGGAAGCATTTACCAGTCAGTACTCTTGACAAGCAAGACATGCTTAAGAGTTTTGGTAAAAAAAAAAAGATGGGAAGAGATTGGTAGAACCAGAGTCGTTACAGGCATAGGTAACTAAATGTACAATACAGAGAAGTTTTAGTGAAGCAAGAAAAGATCAAGGAGAGATCGACAAAATGCTATACTGCAATACAGTCGCCGACCGGTTTTCCGGACTCCGAAAATTCGGACATGCCCGATTATTCGGTCAGCTTCGCGGCACCGCCATTCTCCCCATACACCATAATGTATAACAACTGCCGAAAGTTCGGACACCTTGCAACCTCTCGTCTGATTTTTCGGACACTCCTTGAGCCAACTCGATCGAGAGCACCATGCATCGACTCTGATGGGCGCATGGTTCGACTTGCTGAACGCCATTTTTGTTTTGAACGGAGCCTCCTTGCTGCCCCACGAAGTGGCGCTACTGGAAATCCCCGCTCATCATCATCGTTTCTACTGGTTCGATAGAGTGGCTCTACAACAGTTCCGGTTTCAGCTTAGTAAGCCATGTCAAGACAATCCAGCAGCTGATTTGTTTCTTCGCGCACGACGCTGCGAGCAGGCCGCATTTTTTCGTTTGTGCGACTGGTGTCGGCACGGTGGTGTTTGCTTTGTGTGCTGTGTCGAGGTTTCGGTGATCCAACGCGACATACGGAAACATCGCGTCAAGTGTCTAATGGCGCCGACAGTGCCCGCGCAGACTGCGCTGGGGAATGCCGGCAAGCGGGTGCCGGGAGGCCTAAATTTGTCGCCTTCCGATGTGCTCCCTACTGACGCGGAAAATGTTCTGCCGAGACCTGCGCAGTGGTTGCATTGCGCCTCCGGACACCGTCTCATTTGACAGTTTCACAGGTGCCGACACTGCTGTACTGACGTGCGCAGAACTCGACGACGGCGAGACCATTCGTCAAATTTCTGCTGCACCGCTGGACGATGACTCTTGAGTCGGAAGATGACGCACCATGTGCTACGCTGCCGTCGCATGCGGAGCGTGTACAAGCAGTGACTGTGCTTTCAGCCACCTATAGTGATCGTACGACCCTCTCCGAGATCAGGCTTATCCGATTGCGCGTAAACGGAAAAAACGGCGTGCAACGGCGCATTCACGATTTCTTCAAGCCTACTGCCGAGCCCAAATAAGTGCGTGGAAATAAAGGATTTCATTTTTTTTTTCTTAATCTGCTTTTTCGGACACCTGTTTATTCGGACATTTTCGCAGTCCCCGTGAGGTCCGAATAAACGGTCGGCGACTGTACGTGCAGTAAAATCTGATTAGGTCAAGCAAGCTACGCGACTATTGCTGTCCTGTTTCAAGCTAATACCAATAAACATCATAATCATCCTTAGAGGCAAATAGCTCCAACGAATCTGTACATGCGCCGGCCAATCCTCAAGTTTGGCCTCTTTGATGCTGTCTGTTATGTTAGCAGCAGAAAGTACCATAAAAACCGGAATATAGGTCGAACTTTTTTTTCAAAAAACCACTGCGAAAAGTCGACCCTCATCTTATATACCGGACATTGGCGGAAAAACTATGGAAGTCATGCAACAATGGGCGGATGAAGTAAAGAGCCACCTTCGCCATTGCCATCAGTTGCAGCGCGGCGTGGCGACATTGTGGCACCGCCAATTTGCGTTCACATTGTCACAAAGTTATATTGGTTAAAGGCTGCTTTTTCACATTTTGTTTCAAAATGAGCGGAAGCCGACGGCAATTCACCGTCGCCTTCAAGAAAAAGGCGATTGAGTGCGCGTAAGCCCACGGCAACCTCACGGCACAGGGCGAATTTGGAGTATCCGAAAAGAGCATTCGGTACTGGCGGAGGCAGAAGCAGCAAACCAACAGAAAATGTCATTTCGTGGGGCGACTGCAGCGGTCCGCAGAACTGGAAGACAAGGTTGCGGAGTTCGTCCGGGAGCTGCGTGTAAGATTGCTGCCTGTGACTGCCGAATGCATTCATTTGAAAGATTGCGCGCCTCTGGACTGGGCAGCGAGAAGCACTCGTCATCCGACTCTAGTTCGGACGACTCTGATCAAAGGCATTGCTCTAATTCGGAGTAGCGCTTGCGCACTTCATGCCCTCCAATTTTTAACAATATCGTGCAACCATCGACCCGCGTGTTTGTCAGCGCCTTATCATCACGGCACAGAGCGGCGAAATAGCGAAAGTAAGCGCACGTGTACACATTCACGTATCTCATTTGTTTCGCCGCTCAGGACCGTTAATAAGGTGCTGACAATCATGCGGGTCGATGGTCGCGTGATACTTTAAAAATTGGCCGGGTGCACATGCAAGCATTAAAGGGACATTAAAGGTTACCAGAAACTCAAGTTAAGGGGAGAGGCTCCTCGAAACAACTTTTTTTTTATTATTTGTACCAGAGACTTCAAAATTCAGCCAACTGAAGAGTTTTTTATGCAGATTTCAAATATGCAATTAGTTTTTGTGTAGCTGCTATAGTTCTCGAGTTATATTATACTGAAGTGCAAATTATAGGGGTCTTTACGGGCACTTTTTTATGAACTAAACTTTCACAAAAGGTATCGTGCTATAGCTTATTTAGCTCTTCCTAGATCACAGAGTACCGATATCTAGTCAAAAAGCGTGTTCAGTTATAGGAAGTGGGAGAAAAAAATTTTGACACTTCGACCATTGTTTCTTTTAGTTCCCTGAGACATAACTTCGTACTATTGTAATGACTGACGACTGATATTGAAATTTCAAGTAGATATCGGTATTCTACATACCTTCAAGAGTATGTGTGCCAAATTTCATTAGTATACACCAATTCTAAGTGTACAAAAGGCTTCCCGGAAGACACGAAAATATCAAAAAATTTGAAAATGAGAAAAACAGGTTTGAAAGTTTCAAAACCTTCTATTCTTCAAAATCCAGTTGTTTTTGCATTAATCTTTGTCACACTCAAGAGCAGCTTCACAGAAAGCACACAAAAGTTTCTAGAATGCTCCTGCACTGTAGCTTGGCCCTTCCCGGCTCCTACGGTTGGTCTCCTCGGTGCGAGCCCTTTTCACTGCGCTACGACGGTGCGCCCTTGCTTCTGCGGTTCGCTTCAAGTTCATTTTCTTTACGCGCATGTCATCAGAATGGTCGCTATGTGTGACCAACTCTTCTGGGGGAAGTACTCCAATCTCTTGTAGGACTTCTTCAAAGCCCGCATGGCCTTTATTGTACCACAGCACGGCAATAGCCCTGGCTGTCTCCACAGATGTCCGGGAAGCAAATTTTGTTTTTGGACACAGCAGCCATATCTTGCTGTTGAGTGACTCTGCTGCGTTTTGCGTCTTGCCATGAAGGCACCGAGCCAGGAGCTTCTCATCAGTAAGGCGCTTATATATAGGCATAATTGCCAAGCCCTGAGCTTTTGTCAACAAGGGGGTGTGGCGTGGTGTAGGCTCCCCCAGTGCTTCAGCACGCCTATGTTTGCACCAGGAATCTGGTTCAGCAGGGCAAAATTTGTGGCTGCTGGCCCCATCACTGGAGCAACAATGAAAATATGAGGCCCATATAGCAGTGTACATGCTGCGCACACTGCCCTTGTTATTTGTTATGGCTATTTGGTAATATGTCTGCAGTTTCTGGATGGCTGCGACCGTTAGCTTTTCACCTCGTGGCAGTGGCGTTGTCATTTTTCGCAGAGCAGTGCCTAGGCGTTTTGCAACGTGGTTGGTGCACTCTTCTTTTTCGATGACAGTGTCACCGTACACCTCAGCCCCACAGACGGCAGTAAAGGCTTTGCTGTCCCCATCACTCAAGAAGCTTGTGAAGCGCAGTGGGGTCTCGTATGACAAAGTCCTCTGCCATATGCGCACTGCTGCTTCAGGTTCCATTGCATGGGATGAACATTCGGTGTTTTTTTCACATACAGGACGATGAAAGGCTTGCCATACCTCATCATCATCACCCATGTCCTTGTGGATACTGCAAGCAAGACAGTAATTTGAAAGGACTTCAAAGTCCAAGCAAAGACCTGTGTCCAGGGAAACAGCTGTGCCCACTCCGTTGTGGCTTTTATGGCCCCTTTTTTGCCAAGTGCCGTCAAACATGACTGGCACATCGCCGCCGCCAACGGCGTCTTTCGTGACTTTTCGCGCCAGTTCCAAGTTTTGGCTAACAGCTTCCATTGCAGCACCATGGAGCTTCTTAGAAATAGCATGGAATGTCTTGTGATGCAGCGGTTTTGGAAGGCCGATGATCGCACAAAATCGCGAAAGCTGGTCATATCCAACTCCTATAGCACGCGCTGCCAAAACAGCCTTCACGTTTACGGCAAAGCCGTCGCGCGAGCTCCCGCTGTCGTAGCGAGTGTTCACCCCGGGGTCACCGCACGCGCCGGCCGAGACGATCCGCTTCGACGTGTGCGTGAATGAAAGCACAGATTCAGGGCAGTCGGTATTTTCGCAGCATAGCTCCAGGTGCGACGAAAGTCCTTTGCGCTTCTCAGCTGCTATGGGACGGCGAGTTTCCGTTCACAGCAAGTCGGGCATACCGAACCTGTCACCAGTGCCGTCAATGCGCCGATCTCGCACAACACCGTGCTAGCAGCAGGGGCGCCGACCGACCTTGATTCGCTTTTGAAGAATTCCATCTTTTTCTGCGATGCACTCACGAAATCCACAGCAGCGTCGATTTCACCACTGTCGCGGTGACCGGTGTCGGCGGTAGGCCTAACCGACGTCGGAGCGTTGCGGGCGTCGCTTCCGGCTGTCGTTTTTTTAACAGTCTTACGCCGTTTCCCTCGGTACTTGTGCCGAGTTCCATACTTGCGGACGTCGGAACTGCACTTTTTCGGGCTTGTCATCTCAAGAAAACTCGGAGAGGACACGGGAAACTGTGCGGCTAGCGAGAACGCGCTGTGGCGGTGGTTCGGCTTGGCTGCACAAAAGGAGCACCGCCGTCCAATGGCGGGGCCGCGCTGCATGGCGCGCAATTCAAAATACGCGACAGTCTCGTCTTCTTTCTCGTTTTTCTTTTATTCTCCGTGAACATACGAGACTGACAGCCATTGAACTTTGGAGGAAAGGGTTGACGCTCCACGCCCCAATGATTGCAAATGGCCGCCGGTGAAGCTCGATTGCGTGCGAACAATGCAAACGGCGCGGATTTTCTAAACTTTCGGTGGACTATAGAGTCACCGCCGCTCACTTAGGCGCATTTTTTGGTGACTTCTCGTGCGAATTTCGGCTTGATATTTACAGAAATAAAAGTTTATACATCAAAGATGACAATGCAGCTTAAAACAAAAAAGTGATTTTTTTTTTGAAAACCGCGATTTTTCGACCCGCGTCTCCCCTTAAAGTGGTAGAGCAATGTTCTAGAACGTCTAAGGCGTCAATTTAATCGCGAACAGAGCTTTAGTAACCGAGAAATTGAGGTAAATGCATGACACGATTTGAGACCCCCCAGCGACATTCCGGTACTAGCCCGACAACGAAAGGACTCCTCATAATTTGCGTTACTAATACTCAACTACTCGTATTAAAAATATCATTTCATTCGATTATAAGAGGGAAAAAATGCTACTTGTCTACGTCTATTCGATTCTAAGAAAAAATGACATTTTGACGTTAGCCTTCACTAATATGGGTGTTCGAAAGGTTTCGTTTTCGCTCGACTCTGCGCCGCGCACGCTTTGGAGTTTCAGTACTTTCGTTATCGCGTCGTGCTGTGAGGGTTCTGCTGGCTCGCGAAACTCATTAGGAACAAGCAGCGAGAATGCCACGTCCATGTGATGTCGTGGGAAGCCCTCGTTGCTTTCCCGCTCCGGAGAGCCGGTGTCGAGGCCGCCGTCGTAGTACGCAACGACGCCGGCAGTGCGAGCCCTCAGCAGCAGGTCGCGTTCGTCGGTGCTCAAATCGCTGAAGTTGAGCCCACCATCGCGAGCCAATCTGTCGGTGTCAGGGTCCATTGCGACCAACGTCGAAGTTTGCGTCATAGAATGAAGTACCAGCTTATGGGAGTCTTGCGCTGGATTTTGAGGTACAATACGGTGCGGGAAATGACATCTGGGTCATGCATGCTTGGGTCGTATTGAGCCCTGGCTGTGGCGAAGCACGTTTCTAGGCCAAGTTTTGCGTCGATTCGTAGTTTTTTATGCCCTGTTGCGAGTGCGAAAAGGCTCGTCACTCCTCACAGACCACGCCAACCATGCTGCGAGCTCGCCGCAGCCTATAGTTTAACGAAAACGGACTCTCCGTGTGCCGTGGGACGTAATGCGGGACGTAATTCGTTTCTCCTTCCGCTAGCCACCATACTCCTGCTTTCGCTCTGCTGTCTGCTCTGTCTTGGCTCTGTTTCTGGCCGCGTGTTTGCGTTTTGCGCAGAAAAGCCGTAGCACCGTCTGCGGACGCCGTTCTACTCACCGATGGCGCAACGTCACTATGAGACCATGATGTCAGTACTCCTCGATCGGAGGGCGGGCGATTTGAACTGCGCTAGAGGTACGCGGACGCTTCAGAACGCATTTGCTCTTAAAATAAGCCTCTCCTTGGCACGAAACAAGCGTTTCGAGGTTTCTGTGATGGTATTTCAACAGTCCACATTGACTTAATAGTAACCTTTAGTGTCCCTTTAAATAAATATTGTCACTATTGTGCATGAGTCGCATTTGTTTCAAGGTAAGGGTGACTCGGTACTTTTGCCATTGAAAAAGATTTTTTTTCATTTTTACAATTCGTTAAGTCGGGGGATCGACCTATATTCCGGTCCAACCTATAGTCCAGTTTTTATGGTATGCAACTTTATATGTATTGAGGCACATCATAATTGAACCTGCTCCATTCTGTGTTAAAGAATGCTTTGACAAGGCCCACTCTCATCTCATGAAAGTATCTGCAAACTCCTGATTGAGTAAATGAAGCCAGAAAACAAGCTGCTAAATGGGCAAAACTCAACAAATAGAGAGCTCAAGGACAGCCTTGCTATAAGTCAAGCATACTAGTCTTTTGGCACGCTGCTTTCATATGCATGTTACAATTTATAATTTTTATTCTTTTCTTGAGATGCAAATTTCTACATTTTTGTGCTACGGAAACACTGATGAACTTCTACTCAATGAAGATTTTCTCTTGAAACTTTGCAGGCTGTTTTATTGCATAGGAAAGCATGCAATGAATTACGATTATAGCGATGTACACATATTTTATATTATGGCCTGTTATCTGGGAATATAGGCTCGCAAAAAGGCAGTTTTTCTTTATTTCTTTAGCTTTTGATAGATAATTCCCTAATCATGCATCGCATACTCTTTATCCTAGTTCATTGCACAACCCATAGGTAGCCCTGCAAAAGTTCTAAAGTATTATGGGATACAGCCATTTGTTTGAAAGGTACGAATGCTGGCGTGAGGGGGCAAATTTAGCAAATAAAGGCAAATACTAAGTCAACGTGGTCTGTTAAAATAGCATTCCAGAAACATTGCAGTGATTGCTTCGCATCAAGAAAAGACGTAGTATACGAGAAAATTGCGTCTGAAGGATCCGTGTACCTCTAGCGCAACTCAAATCATGTACGCTTGAACGGGGAGTGTCGACATTGCATACGCCATCACCGCTCTTTACTGCCGTCGCTGAGTAAAATGGCGCCTGAGAGACAGCACTACAGTTTTCTGCACAAAACCCATATGCGTGGCCATGGAGCAATCGAGCCAAGATAGAGCGTTGGATTCGTTGCTGCAGCTGATCTTGGTCAAGTGGCATGAACTGTTCAGGAATCTCACATCATCACATGGACGTGGCATTCTCTGCTACTTGTAGTTTATGCGAGTTTCGTGAACCAGACAAACCAGCATAGCACTACGCGATAACGAAAATAGTGGAACGTAAAAGCGCGGGCGGCGCATGGTGGAGAAAATGAAACCTTTAGACCAGCCATGTTGTTTTTAAAAATAACATCAATGGTTTCTTTTTTCTAAAAATCAAAAAGAACTGGACAAGCAACATTTTCTTTAGTCTTATAATGCAATGCAGTGTTCTCTTCATTAAAAGTGGTTGAGTCCTAGTGACAGAATTAAGAGTACCTCCATCATCGGGCTAGTACTTGACTGTCCTGGGGGAGTCTCTTATAGTGCCCTGCATTTACCTCAATTTCTCGATCGCTAAAGCTCTGTTCGCAATAACATTGACACCTTAGGTGTTCTCAAGCAGTAATCAATTAATTTAGCTGGACATAACATTTGCTTCTAGTGCCCCTTTAAACTCCAAAATCTTGCCAGTTACAGAGGCCACCGCAGAAAAGTTTCAGTAAGCAGATGCAAGTACTCACACATCTTGAAACTCCTCCAGCGACTTCTGTGGGGTGAAGGCATTGAGTAGGCCAATTATCTGCAAAAGCAAAATCAGCTGCTGTTATATAAGCAAGCAACTAGCAGCAGTAAATGTTGGGGTGAGGGCCAAAGAGTATGAATTTCTAAGAACTGCGTAGGTGGCGCATCTTCAGTTAGATCAATTCACAGAAATGTTCGGACATAAGTGTTCAAAAAATGAAAAAGTAATGCAGGTTTCTTTGAAAGAAAATGTTCTAAAGCACCAATTTACAGAAGCACAAAACATCAACATGCACACAGTGTTAAGAGCAGATACAGTCCACAACATTCAGGCAAAGGCGTCGAGCACTCTACCATTCGCATGTAGCACACCGCACGCTTCGGTGACATCACGTGGGTTTTTGGCTCCTCTTCGTCCTCGCAGATTCCAGCTTGTATGACTTTATTTGGGCCTTGCCGAAGCAATTTGAAACCGTCTGGGTTCCAATTTCTTGCCACGACACAGCAAGCATCTCGATCACTTGATATATGTTTATCTTTGTCTGCTGTTCAAAACAGATGTCCAGAAGGATCTTATCTATCACCTGACAGCAGTAGCAGCATTTGAAACTGTTGACGATTCCTTTGTCCAATGGCTGTATCAGAGATGTGCAATTGGGAGAAAAATCTATGAACTCAATGTTTGACAGCTGAAGGCCGTCGATCTGGTGCGCGGAGCAATTGTCGAGCAGCAAGCAGATTTGGTGGCCTCGCCGCTTGATGTCTTCGTTGAACTCTTTCAATCAGTCAAAAGATTGCCTGCAACATCCAGGGTTTAGAAATGGCCCCATATTTAACTGGCATTTACTTCGTTTTCTTGAAGCATCTAGGCTGGGCACTTTCTCGATAGCTAACAGGATTCGTTTGTTACTGCCATCACTGCTGGCACAAAGCAAAACCATCACACGGAGTTAGCTTTGCTTGCCACCGCAGCAGTCTTCTCCTTCAAGCACCAGCGTACGATTTGGCAACATCTGATAAAACAGAGCCATCTCGTAAGCACTGTAGACATCAGCTGGCTCATAGCGGCTGAACACGCCAGGCAGCTTCCCGGCAACCCACGATGCAGAAGCATCGCTGTCGGCAGAGGCAGACTCGCCTCTGACTTTCCCAACGACTCTGTTTCAGCTCTTAAATCCTTGCAACCAGCTGTTAATAGCTTTCAAGTCCTTGTGGTCCAGGATGCATGCAAAATCCTTTACTTTCTGCTGCAAAATAGCCCCACTTATGGGCATGTTTCGTGCCCGTGTGTCGAAAAACCACATAGACATAGCTTTGTCCACATCGGCGTAAGTCGACAGCTTCATCCTCTTTTTCTTCGTACTTATGCTCAACTCCACTGCACTGCGAATGCTTTCTTTTGCATTAAAGATAGTCAACAGGGCACTGGCTGGGATGTTGAACTGGACAGCGACATCGTTCTTCTCACCCTTGGCAACCGCATTCACAATTGAAAGCTTGTCCTCGAAAAACAAAACTGAGCTTCCTTGCCGAACTAATTTTCGAAGTGAACAAACACCGTGAGAAACGTGCGTTACACTGCTGAAGTTAACAAGGTTAACACTCACATTGCATCCGCTCTCACGTTCACACACCTGCCATTGTGCCACGCCAACACGCAGAAGTCGGGGCTAGCTTGTAATGAACTCTTGAAACATTGAGAGCAGTTTAAATGAAGAAGTTCTTCCTTCTCGGCAACTTGCAAGCCTAAAGAATACTAAAGGCACGGCAGCGACGCCTGGTGCCACGATACACAAGCGAAAAATATAGAGGCTGATCCGCGTGTCACAGAGCGGCACTAAGGGAGCTAGCGGCTTTTGTCATCATGATCGCAGCACACTGGATCGACTACTCTGGCTTGCTGCAATCACATGCGTTCCATTCACGATCGGCCACTTATCAATAGCAAAAGTGATATTTAACCAAATTTTTAGTAGAGCTGCTGCACGCGATAATGAATGATGAGTGTCAAAAATCCATTACAACAAGATCAATTACCACAATGCCTTCGTTACACGGAATTCAGAAATAGATGGGCTTCTCGGGGATGATTGAGGGGAATTAAAAAATTTTGCTAAATCCAGGAATTCGTTACATAGGGGTTCGTTACAACCAGGTTTAATTGTAGCACAACGCTTTTTGTGAAAATTTTATACACAAGGAAATGCCTCCAAAGACCACTATATTTTGTAATTATGTAGGACTAGCTAAGAGATATAGCAGCTACACAAAAACTAATATCACATTTGAAATCTACATAAAACGCTCTAGGAATGACAGTATTTTGAAACCTGTAGTACAAACAACAAAAATATTTTTTGCTTCTTTTTTTTTTTTTAGTAGCATCTTCCCTTAACATGCCCCCAATGCAAGGGACATGGGCATTTTTGCATTTAGCCTCCATCAAAATGCAGCCGCCGCGGCCGGGATTTGATCCCACGACCTCGTGCTTAGCAGAACAACACCATAGCCGCTAAGTCACTATGGCAGGTAATGAACAAAACAGTTTATACGATAGATAGGAATTCGCGATTATGTTAGTCTCTTTGTGATAGGATGTCCAGCACACCCATTACAATAGGCTCTCAAAACCGTATCCGATCTGCCTAGCTTCCTACATACAGGAAGACGCTGCTGTTTCAAACATTGTGACGAAATTTTAAACACGGAGCATAGATATGTCATATACCTATGCATTTTGTCCCTCATGAACAAGTATTCACACTCTTAGAAACAATTATATTTCAATCAATTCTCGTAACGTCTTGTGTCTTGAGATGGTGCCCTGCTTGAAGTCTTGAAATCCACGAGGTTGCAGCTGTCACAACGCAGAAACAACTAGATACAGTAGAGTCCCGCTACAACGAAACTGACGGTGCATGAGAAAAAATTTGTAGAAGTGAAAATTTCGTTGTGAAATTCACAAAAATATGGCTAACCTGAACTGGTAAACCACAAACTTTTATTTTCAAAAGTCAAGCAGAGTCGACTGCTTTTCTTCCCAGGAGCATCATGACGCGATTTTCACATTTGGCGAGTAGCTGCATCGCGACATCATGCACAGCCCTGCAGTTTCTGACGACATCAAACGCATCCAGTACACGAGATGTGGCCAGTGGATGCAGGTCTGGCACTTCATCGTCATCCGACTGCCCCCCTGTCATCGGAGACACCTTTTATAATGTCCTCATCGTTCAATTCCTCATGGGTGATCACAAAGAATGTCAGCGTCGATGGTCCAGCTCGACACCAGATGACACACTTCCGGCACCTTGAAGGGCCGCCTAGGACGCAATTATGTGTGCCAGCGGATGCACTGCTCCATTGCAGTCAGCAGGATCCTCAGCGGAGTCGGTATCTGGGCCTCCAAGCTTGAAACCCGCGTGCAACGTCGCAAGTTTGCGCAACGTCGCCTTTCTTCTGTCCACTTGTGACTTCGGCCAGGACCCAAGCTTTATCCTCCAAGGATAAAAATTGTCAACATGGCGGCGCCATGTCAAAAAGCACGCTTAAAGGGACCCTGAAACAATTTTGGCGATTTTCTACAAACGTACTGAGTCGTTAGAGTAGGTTCTTCTGATCATTAATTGATGCATCTAAGTGCTCTGCGTAAAGCGTGTAATTTATTATAAGGGTTTAAAAATACACATCGCTGCCGATCGCAGCGCACTGCTCGGCGGAATTTTAAGCCGCCCCTACCCATATGATGCAAATAACCCATATTACGTCACATGGGCGAGCTATCTGATTGGCTGACCAGGGCGCGTGGTCGAAAATTTTTCCAACTTTATGGTGAACAAATGATGCTCGTAATAGTTGGAATGTTAGTTACTTTGTTTTTGTAAAAAGAAAATAACTTAAAGAGAATACACAAGAATAGTTTTTTAGTACACTTCAGCACTTCCGGCACACAGCAAGTGTCATCTGCTTGTGTTACAACGTACTCCATTTTGACGAGAGCTCTGCGGTCAGAGTTGGTCTCAGTCTTTTCGCGAGCACTATGATTCGACTTTGTTGCCTTGTGGACTGCAAACCTAGCGACCTGCAAACCGCGAGTCCAGTATTAGGGCAAACGCAAGCGCAAGGGGACAGGGTCTGGCCGCTTGACTGTGCCGGGATGAGCCACGAGATGAGCAGAAGGGCAAATGTGAACGGTCTGCACGGTGCAGCCACCTGGTGGCACAGAGCTCAACCATACACAGTAGCAGCAACGAAGTGTATTCTTTGCTGCTGGTGTGTATTTTTCGCAGGAGTGTAATCATCAACACGTTGATTTAGAAATGTTTAAAATGCTTTACACTTGGTTAGAGCAATATTAGCACTTTGTTTGACTGGTTAAGCGCTGCGCCAGCAAGTATCTGGACCGTGCAGACCGATCAGGCTGCTCACGTACGTCTACGCTAAAGTTCCTTCATCAGCTTGAGCTTATGCCTCCAGTCATTTGCCGAAATGACCAGCTTGCCTGTTTTTAGCGGAGTACGGGACACGTTCGGCGCTACGACAGAATGCTCGCAACGCACGCTGCTTGGATAGCTCTCGGTCGACGGCCAAGCGGCTAGCGGAGAGGTCTCGCGCGGGAGGGGGCGTGCTCCTAAACAACCGGAAGTGAACGATGTGACGTTGCATCGTGACGCTGAACCAGTGAAGGCGGAGCTTAGCGCCGCTCGCTCGGCGAGCGAGTTGAGGAGGAAAAGCATAGCTAGGGAGGAGGGTAACTTCTAATCGCTTGCAGCTCCATTAATACGTAACGCTTCACTTAAATTGTGGTGCGAATGTTCTACTTAAGCTGTACCCTACGCGCCTACAAAATTTGTCCGAACCGTTTCAGGGGCCCTTTAAACAGAACGGCTTCTCTGAGCAAATTGAACACCGCTACACGTGCACAACACCAACTGCCAATTGCACTAGCACTAACTACGCACCGACGGCGCCGAGATGCAGCATGGACTGACGAGATGACCGAGCTTCGGCTTTGGATTGTTTGTGGCTAAAAAGTTTCAAGCCAATCCCAAAGGTAGGCCAGTCTCATCGTTGTCGCCATTGAGCAATGGCAGCCCCCATGCTCGGTCATCAGCGACAGTTTCTTGTGGTGCCAACACGCGATAACTTTGTAGACACATTTTTACGTGCAAAATGTTCGAAATTGCGTTTCCTGCACGGCAAATTAAATTTCGAGCCTGGAATTACTATGTCAGATTTCGTTGAAGCGGAACGGCATAAGAAAAAGTGTTCATTGTGGTGAGGATATTTATGCAATGACTCGTATGGACAGCTGACAGGGAACCGAGAATTATTTGTTGTACCGAAAATTTCGATGAAGCGGCGTTCGTTGTAGTGGGGTTCGATTGTACACACTTGCATATTTGCCAAGTTGGCGAGATCAAAAATCGGGAGACTTTTTATTCACGCCAATAAAGGGGGGGAGGGGGGGGGGGGGTTCGTTCGAACTTTAAGCAGTATTCGACAAGTCCTTTTGCAGGACTTTGCCCACTTCAAAAATTTGTCGAAGTAGCTTTGCTCAAAACATGGTCCAGACTGACGGCCCTTCACCAGCAGCAGATGTTGAAGGGTTGTGTTGCACGTTGATGAGCGGAACTCAGTCCTAGTTTTTCGTGCCGTGCTGAAAAACCCTCTCACTCTGTGTTGCTATGCGGTATCACGAGTAAATCCAGCATCACCTTAGCAACTCGGTGAAACGTGCTTTCCATCAGTGTTTTTCGTTTTTCTAACAATAGACCACTGCACGTCCCGTCCCACCTTTCTTCATTCAGAAATATCCTCTGGAAGGCTGTGCCACCTGTAGTGTGGCAAACTCAGCTTCAAGAGCATCTAAAGCATCTTCAGCAGATTCATTGGAATCTCGGCGCAACAGCTGAATAAACTGAATAAAGAAACAGACTTGAGAGTGATGCCTGCGAAATAAATTTCAGGTTGGTCACCTCCACATTCTTCAAAGTTGCGTTTAAGAGTTCCATCCACATCCATAGCGCTTCACCTCATCGCATTTCGGAAATATTTTCCATAGAAAAGGCCCAACGTAGTCGCTGACACTAAGGGGTAGGTTGCGTTCAACGAGGAATCCCGTAAACAGGCGCTTTACACGTATAACACTGTCGTAGCACTTGTTCCAGAGAAAGTTCGCTATGTTGCCTTGCTGCTCAGCAGTGCGAACATAGCTTTGATGCTTCGCCGTGGAAATGTGCAGTTTCAAGTCGCCTTTGACACCGCGAGACACGCTGACGTCGCATCCACACGTTGTACAAAATGCAAAATGTTCTTTTCTTGATGTCAAAAATCACGGAAATTCAAAAGTATAAGATCACAAAAACTTCTGCAAATACCTTTTCTTGGGCGTTGATAGTGCCATGGCATCAAGCACACGAGGATTCTAACTTTACACGGTGCACCGCACACAGATGGCCTAGCCAACACAAATCATACACCCAAATAGTAGCAACAAGATGCACCATGGAGGAAGGCATGCATGAAATGCAAGAGCTACATTGGCTCTGACTTTGTTCGGCTTACTAGGCACTGTAGTCAGCTGCTTAGTCGATTATAATGATGGTGCTAGTGCACCCGTTGTTGGTGATGCTTACGATTACGATGTGGCTGTAGTTCTGCAGTGCCAGTTTCGCAAAATCCATTATAGCGCGAACAGAGACCACTTTTCGGGAGATATAAGACAGTGATCATACAATTGGAAAGTTCAGTCAAAAATCAAGTCTCCCAAGCGAATCAGGAGGGTTGGCAGGTATGCACTTACCAAAGCTTGCACAGACAAGAGTTATGACCTTATAGATACTAAGAACTGAGATACTGAGAACTGCAAGCTTTTCTATAAGAAAAGTCGGGAGTTAATGCGAATGAAAGAAGTGTACAACATGTAGACACTAGGCATAAATGAGTTAACATTCTGCTACACTATCCCTTTAGGCGCACATTGCAGAGATTTTAGCATCAAAAATTCAACCTAACATCACAAATATAATTGCCTTTGTAGCATTATCTGGCAGAGAGAATAGCAACTGGTAGGGGTTTACATCCAAGAGTGACAACCAAGCTTTGAGAAATGGTGTAGTGGGGCTCTAAATAACTTTTCTTTCTCCCCCCCGCCCCCCAGCCCCTTTTGGAACACAGCTGTCAAATCCGTGAATTGAAATTGTGAAGTTGTGCAGAGTAGTAGAATGCTGTAGCCACTGAGCCACCACGGCTCAAGGATAACCAGTCTGTCATTATTGCCTATATTACTACACTGTCCTCTTTAAATGCAAGGTAGTATTTTTGCATTTCAATGTCGTCAAACACACACATATAAATGGAAGTCGGCAAACACTACCACAGAGTGCCTAGCTCACATGTAATACACGATTTTTGCCTTTTGTGACAGCAATGATGCAACCAATATAAACATTTTACCTATACAGTCGAACCCCGCTACAACGAACGTCGCTTCAACGAAATTTTCGCTTCAACGAAATATTTCCAATTCCCCGTCAGCTCGCTATACAAAGTAATGGAACAAATTTCTCATCACAACGAACCATTTTTGGGGCGCGTTTCCGCTTCAACGAAATTTTTGCTATGCGAAGCTCGATTTAAAAATATATCTTACAATAAAACAAGCATATCGCCGCCCATCTATGTACTTCCATAGGCCCACGCTGCTTTGTTTCGCTAAACATTCGCTGGACCAAACTAATCCACTCACTGAAACGCACATGATCACCGCCATAGCTTGGTGTTGATGACTATCGGGCTGGCTGCCTTGCGACAAGGCGCGGGGGCAAGCTCCCGTTTTCTTCCAATCCAATTCAGAGCCGCAACCAATCCGTTGCCAAAGGACGCAGCAGCCTGGCAACAGCAGCGCGTTTGCCCTAGTTTTTTTCACTCGTGCTTGTGCTGCTAGTGCGCTGTAATGAATGCGAGCATGGCGACTTCATCTAGAAAGCGGAAGTTCCTCTCGCTTGAAGAGAAGGCACGGATTATCAGCGCGGCATCCAGTGGCAGGAAAAAGGGAGATGTTGCAGCGGACTTCGGCATCTCACAGAGCACGCTGTCAACGATCTTGAAGTCGAAAGACGCGATAGCGCAAGCTCTTTCTTCGGGGACATCCGCGAAGCGGAAAAAGCTGACGCAAGCGGCTCATGAGGACCTTGAGAAGGCTCTGTACACGTGGTTCCTCGACGTGCGCACAAAGAAGATGCCGGTCAGCGGAAACATGTTGCAGCAAAAGGCACTTGGCTATGCCTGTATGCTGGGCATCAATGATTTCAAAGCCAGCTCAGGGTGGCTGACCCGTTTTAAGGCCAGGCATGAAATCGTCGCTAAAGTGCTGTGTGGGGAGTCGGCCTCATCAGACGCCGACGCTGCATCTGCTTGGGCATCAGCTACTGTGCCGGAATTAATGGAGAAATATGCCACATCAGACATATACAATGCCGATGAAACGGGACTTTTCTTCGAGCTCCTCCCCTCCAAGACGCTTCACATGAAGGGCCAGCCATGCAGCGGAGGGAAGCATAGCAAAAAGCGTGTGACTGTGCTCCTGTGCTGCAACATGGACGGGTCTGACAAGCGCTGCCCACTGGTGATAGGCAAAAGTGCGAAGCCGCGGTGCTTCAAAGGTGGCAAGAGCCTGCCCGTCAAATATGTTGCCAATAAGAAGTCTTGGATGACACGGGCCGTTTTTAAAGAGTGGCTAACCGCTTTCGACCGTGACATGACGGCAAAGAAACGTAAGGTTTGTTTGCTCATCGACAATTGCTCAGCGCATAACGTTGAAGACGTTCAGCTTCAAAGCGTGGAAGTAAGATTCTTCCCGCCGAATTGCACGGCTTTAATCCAGCCGCTGGATCAAGGTATCATCAATAGCGTTAAAAGCGCTTATCGACAGCGACTGATTCAGCGGCTGGTGTTAAACATCGACACCGGTCGGGCAATCGAAGTGGATTTGTACATGGCTGTACAGATGGTCTCAGCAGCGTGGACGGCAACCAGTCGCAGTATCATCTACAACTGTTTTGTGCACGCCGGCTTTCACTCCGATGCTCAACTGGCAGCGAACTCCACGTCGGACGAGGAAGGCTGCAGTACAATTGCTCCACCCTCCACAGAGGCCAATGCGGCATGGGCAGCCCTTCAGGACTCCGGAGATGTGCCGGCCGATGTTCACATCGGCGACTACATCGCTGTTGACAGTGAAGTGCTAGCTCACGAGGAGCTGAGTGACGAAGCTATAATTGAGGGCGTTCGCCACAACGACGCATCATCGGATGATGACAGCGACGCGGAGGACTTAGCGCCACCACCTGCAATAAAAGTGATGGATGCTTTTGATGTGATCCGCAGATTTTTCGGTGCTCACGATGACGACGTCGCGATGCAACTGTTCACCGAGTGCGAAAGCCGCGCCACTGCACTCGTGGCAAAAAAAAAGAAGCAGAAGAAGCTGACCGACTTCTTTGGAAATAAATGATGTTTTGGGACTATGTGGTCCAACCTGACAGTGTTTTTGGCCTGTTTTCGCCTCAACGAAATTTCGCTTTAACGAAATTTTTCGCGCGCCCCGTCAGTTTCGTTGTAGCGAGGTTCAACTGTACCAGTATTTCAGAAAAAATGAGAAAATGCTCACATTTTTGTGATTGACCAGCTTCATAAGCTTGAATTCCCGATATGCTCGCTTGGCGTGGGTCACATTCTGAAAAGGACGGCTGAGCTTCTTGATGGCTACATTTTGACCAGTCACCGAGTCATAGGCCGCACTGGAATGAAAATGCATTCACAATGATTCAAGAGAAAAAATTTCAGAAGACAGAGCTGGTTACACACCACACATGAGACATGACAATGAAAAACTGATTAACCCTTTTCAGCTTGCAGACACCAAGACACAAGAAACAACCTCCAAACCCCTTTGTCAGTAATGTTTTGCAAACAGATTAAGAAATGTTGGGGCCTTTCAACATTTCATTTAACAGATTACAGAACAAGCTGAGAGCAACAAAAATTGAAACCAGCTTTCTCCCTGTCACCTACACCCATTGCTCACACATGAGTCATTTAGCTTACTTTTATTTTGCCTTGTTCCACTAATCCTCCACTAAGCAACGCCTTGTAAATTGCAGAGACGCTATATTTTATTTTTATTTACTTATATAAATACAGCAAGCCACAGGGCCAAGAAAAGCACAATACAATAACAACAGAAGTCAAAATGACAAACTGCTACAGCAGCCAGAAATCAATGCAACACGAAAATAATGTCAGTGAAATAATGTATGCCAGAGTACCTTTAAGTGAAGATACACAAACAAGGTACATAAAATATTAGGCAGAAGCACAGTATAAAAGAACTACATGGAAAACAAAACCAAAGGCAGTTGAAAGTAACTAAGCAATGGCATCCAGATGTTCAACAGACAAAATGCAGTCAAGTGACAGATTATTCCAGTCACTAATAGCTTGCAAAGAGTAAGAATTTAAATACATTCATTCAGGCAAAATAAGGTGTCAGGGGGAGCGGATACGTGACGAGTGCGGAAGGAGGTAAGTAGAGTTAAGTATGGTGCAGAGTCACAGAGATTAAAATCGAATAACAACTACTTTAAATGCTGAACTTTGCCCCAGGATTGTAATGAAGTCATCTGGTTTGATTCCATAACTTATGCAACCATATATGGAGAATACTATATGGTGAATCTTTGCTTTCCTGCACTTTTGCTTAGCAACCGAGCCGTGATGGTTAAAGGGGCTTTGCAACATGCCCAAGAAAGCTCCTTAGGTGGCACTGATAACACTGTCACTATGACTATGGTAAATGGACAATATTATGTGCCATTAGTGTTTGTGTGGTATTAAGAGTACTAGAAAAAAAACTACAAAATTATGTGTCACAGTCATTTACTTATTACCTACACTACAAAACAAACAATATAACTTCTATACAGGTCACACAAGAGGCACTCGCCACCAGTACACCTCGGATGCTTTTTTTCAGCTATTTGGTTTCGTAGTTAGCTTAAAGCACAGTGTGCACCGTGTTTTGCCCTAAAATGATTGATTGTGGCACCGTTCTCTTCCTGCAAATTCTACATTTTTTGTCTGACATCACCACTAACTAGCTTTATATAATTACGGTTCTGTGTTTTCCGTTTTTATTTCCACAGAAAACTTTTTTTTATAATGAATATATTTGTCTTGATTAACTTTTACCAGCGTTTTCTTGGTGCACATTTTTTCCCATTGAGCTTAGTTTTCGCTTTAGCTCTGTATTCAGCGAGTGTTCGGTAGCAGCAAAAATGCAGCAGCATGTAGCAGGGTTCAATTGGCGCAATCGCCACAGCAGTAACACCAATGCACTTGCTGTAGCATTCATTAATTCATTCACAAAACTTTATTAGTGTCCTTTATTAGTGATGTCACTGTAAGTTAGTAACTGATCTTTATGCTCCCCGGAATGGTAGTGGGCGTCGGTTCGGTTCTGACCGGCACGGCAAGCAAGTCCTCGGGCCAGGTCGTTCGTCACCTCGTTGAGGTTGGGCCGAGTCTCGTCCACTTGTCCCATATGCAGGAAACCATCGGATTTCAGTTTTGATAGTTTCGACCTTGTCGATAATTTTAGCCGCAGTCCCAGCTACATAGCCTTTGTCAAAGCTCTTAATTGCTGCTTTGGAATCGCTATAGATGAAAGACCATTTACGGTTCCTGATGGCTAGAGCAATCGCGGCTTGCTCCGCCACCGTGGAATCCTTAGTGAAGATGGTGATGGCGTCCCGTACCTCGCCCCGGCTGTCGACCACCACGGCGGTGTAGGCCTCTTTGCCTTTGACCCAGGCAGCGTCTACAAGGGCCGCCGGTTGTCCTAGCTGTTCAATTTCTTTCAACAAAGCTTTCGCTCTCGCTTTTCTCCTGCTAACATTGTGTTCCGGGTGCAGATTTCTCGGGAGGGGGGTCGTTCTGATCGAGTCTCCAAGTTTCACGCTCAATTCTACCTCGGATTCCTTCGGGTTCATTTATCTATTTGGGTCTGTCCCTATCGCTTTGAGTATAAGCCTGCCCGCTCGCGTTTTCGTCAGTCTTTCCTGCTGCGCCATCTGTTGCGCTTCCGCCATCTCTTCCATCGTATTGTGCACGCCTAGGTTCATGAGCTTCACGTTCGAGGTGCTGATGGGTATACCTAGGGTAGCCTTCACTAACTTTCTGATCAGAGTGTTTAGCTTGTTCAGCTTGGCCTGTGACCATTTAAACAGACCTGCCACGTAGGTGAAGTGACATAGAGCAAAGGCGTGCACTAGCCTTAGAGCGCTGTCCTCACCCAGGCCTCTGTGCCAGCATTATACAAAACTGCTACCGATGATTGAAAACAGAATGCCACCCCTGTCCAAATTGCAGCATTGCTGTCAAAATGTCTTACCAAAAATTGTTTGATACAGACAGAGGCGGAAGTCAGAGGGTGCAAGGTTAGCACTGTATGGAAAATGGTTGGAGATTTCCAATCTGAACTGCACTATTGCACTACTGCACTATTGTATAAAAATACAATGCTGACGCTCAGCTTCACAAGTATCTTGTTCTGTATTTCCCTTCACAACTTCAACAGTGTCACAGCACTTGATGGCATACCCCTTGGGCAAAAATTCAATGAGCAGGACATCCTGTCCATCCCAAAAGGCATTGCACATGATTTTGCTGGCAGAAAACACGGCTTGAAAATTTTCTCTTCATGAGTGATCCACTGCACCTCCAGCGCAGTGACTATTTGGTGGCTGATGCAATGTGGGACACATATGTCCACCCCCCTTAACAATGCCGTTCAAGAACTGGTTACCTTCCTTGTGGTACCACTGCAAAAATTTTATTGCTGCTATGATGCATTTCAGCTTATGTTCAGGTCTCAGTTCCTTTATCACCCACCCTGCACACAGCCTTTGATAGCCCAGCATCTGATGGCAATTTCAAGCAAAAGGAAGTGGTAGATACCTCAACGGCTTAAATCAATTTCTTCAATTTTTTTCAACTGCTTATAGCACATCTTCCATCAGTTTTAGCACAATGAGTGATGGTCCGCCAGTACGGTCTTCACCTAGCACAATGGATCGTCCTTCTGTGAATTGCCTGCACCACTGTCTGACCTTGCCATTAATGTCACGTACACTGTGCTCACTTGCTGGAGGATGTCTGCTCACATCACCTAGTATGCAAACTACAGGACGAACCTTGGTATAAGAGCAACCACCTTTCATTTAGCACTATTCAACGGTAACTGCCTCCCCAGCACTGAAACCAGATTGTGGCCTATACAGGCCACATCATGTCAGCACAGGCAGGGCGTCTACCAAGTTGACATTTCCAAATTCCCTGAGTTTTCCAGGTTTTCCCTGAGTGCCTTTGCAAAATTCCCTGAGTGACACAGAACTTCGTTTTATGTTAAGACAGGTTGACACCACGTCGCCCGATGGTGTCACTCTCTGTAAGCATGCTAAAACTTTTTTAAAAACGACTTGATCCAGTTTGAATAGTAAGCAGAAGTGTTTATTTTATTAAAAAAGAAAACAGAAGGGCACAGTTGGTAAAATGCATATTAAATAAAATAGCTTCAAAAAAAATGGTAACACCATTGCAAATCGAGTCTAAAATTTTCAAATACAAATAAAAAGGGGATGCATACAGAAGCAAATATTTTCAAATATGAGCTATTTCTATCAATTGATAGCAAGTTCATTGTTATGCGGGCCTGAACTTTGTCACAAGTGAGATTCTCTCTCAACAATTGGTAAGCAAACCTCAATTGTCCTGACATACTCTCAGCCCGCACACAACGCCTCAGTGTTGCGTTTCACTGTTCTAAAGAGTTTATTTTGGTTTGGACTAGAGAAACCTGCATCTCGGCACCAGCTAACACTTTGCTTTTTGAGCTCCAGCTCCTTCAAAGAAGCAGCGGCATGCTTCCTTTCCCGTTCATTCCTCAATGCACAAGTTGTTTCTGTTCTTGTCCTCCTTCTGCCGCGCATTCACCCCACGGAGCATTTGAAGCATCGTCTTAGTTGTACAGTAAACATCCTCTTTTTCGAACTCCCTAGGGGCCGCAAAAACGTCAAAAAAATTGGGCAGTTCAAAAAAATAAATGCGTGTCTTTTACTGCTCTTAAAGGCTCAAATCGCCAAAGGCACATCCGAAAAAGCTCTGAAGGCCTGCCAGTACACTTATAGGTATATCGGTGCTTGTACTGTAACAGGAGATGGCGGGTGCACGCGTGTATAATTAAGGAATGCATACCATGTCCCGTGACAATTGCCCCTTCTCACGCTCGGTATGCTTCACCACAATACTTTCACGTATTCTTCACCACGTAATATTGTTGTACTGAGGCGAAGCTGACTTTCGGGAATAACCATTGTGCAATGCGCCGTGCTTCATGAGCTTCCAAGCCAATCGCAAGGACCACAAAGGCGGAGTCGGTACTGCTGCTGACAGTGGTGAATTCTTTCAATAAAACAACATGGCACCGAACAGCAAGAAGCTTAATAGCGAACGTTGAAGCACCTAGGCCTTGCTTTATCGCGATGGTGGCCACGGCTGCCAGCGGATCTGCGTGTGAGAGTGCCGGTTCGAGGCGGCGAGATAATCAAAATGTCGGTGGTGGCAGCTTTGATTACTGCTGTTTCAGACCTGCGGTCACAGCAAAAAGCCGAAAAATCGGATGGCGAAGGGTTCTCGCATCCGGAATTTCAGAATTTCTTATACACCGACTGTGGTGTACGCGGTGGCGTCGCAAAGCCGTCCGAATTATCGGGTGTCATGAAAGTCGGTCTTTGACGGTACAATGACAACTCCTCCAGCGGACGACACGGCATCAAAGAGGATTTGTTACGGTTTCTCTCTGTTACTCGAGCCAGTATTACCACGACTGTCGTTGTCTTTCAACAAAATTACTGCCGATTTTCCCTGATAGAAAGAAGCACAAGTTCCCCGAGTTTTCCCCGAGTATTTCCAGACTATTCAATATCCCTGAATTCCCAGTTTTCCCGGTTGGTGACACCCTGACAGGTGCACCCTTCTCAGATAAGTCATGCTATCTTTCAGGCCATACTTCCTGAAAGCGTCTATTGTTTGTATTAGCAGCAACATTCAGTACATACGAAATTCAATTTAATAAACTACACACTGCGTGCGTCAAACACAGCCCTACAATGGCCACAAGATCATCTTATGCCACCTACATACTTTACCACAATACATGAACATGAACTGGTATTCAAGTGGCCTTAGTACACTATACAGTGCTCTGAAACTCCTTAATGTGTTCAACAAAGGCTCACCAGACTATGCCCTGGGCCCCAGAGCCAATGGACTTGAGGTTCTGATACCTCCGCAGGATGGTAAACTTTGTGTCAACCACTTCAAAGGTGTAAAACAGGCTCGAGTGCTTGGACATGGCGCACAGATGGCAGCCAGAGCACAATGTCTCCTACCGCCACCAACCCAGCGCCATGACTACAACCCAGGGAGGTTGCCCTGCAGAAAATTGAAAAACCATTTGTCTACAATGGTGACACCTTAAACAAAGCAAGCAGATATGACAAAAATAGCTTCCACAAAAAATAATAAGCAGGAGTATGTGAACGTGCAAGTTTCCTTTCTAATCAAATTAAATATGAACACCGAGAAACATGGGTTCTAAGAACTTTATTGAATATTCAATGTTAACATATTTTTGAAAAGCAGACAAAAGAAAAATTAACAGAAAAATATATTTTAAAAAACTCCAGTCAATTCCTCCCATAACTACAACACAAGACACTTTGAAACTGTACCAGAATATAGGTAAAAGATAACACCAATACAAGATTTCTATTGAATACAAATACCCATCCTTGTATCTTTAGATACTTAAACATGGCCATCATGGTTACATTTAGAGGCCCAGGTAAGCTATCATTAAAGCCTGCTTTGAAATTTATTAAAATTGCAGCGCCAAAACAGCACAGTGGATTCAGGGATGGTGTAGTGCAGGGCGCCGGATTAATTTTGACCATCTCGATTTCTTTAACGTGCGCCCAGATCTAAGTAGACGAAAGTGTTTATATTTCACTTTCATTGAAATGCAGCCACCACAGCCGAGAATCCAACACATGACCTTGTGCTCAGCAGCAAGATGCCATAGCCACTGAGCCACCGCAGTGGGTACTTGGAAATTTTTTGCACACTCCTTTTCACATCACATTTTAAAAAATTTCTCTAAGCAATGTTTTATCAAAACATGAGCAACAAAGTGAAAGGAATGCGTAATGCAAGGACGTGGGATCGTTCCTCAGTTGTGGCAAGTTTTTTCACCCACTTAACAACTTCACAATGTTCACAGGTCGATGCTTAGACAGTACTTGCATTAGTGGAGCAATGCCGTCATTAAGACTAGTTTTTTCTTACATTCTATAAGTGTGTTGCTTATCTTACAAATGACAAAAGAAATTTACAACACATACAAGAGCCAATGGTGGAAAAACATACGGCACTCATGTTCATATGCCACATTTCTCCCTGTATCACATACTTATGATGGCATGTGCTACATAAAGATGTTAGTGGGAAAAATGAAAGGTCTTACCTACTACAGAGGTATTTTTATTATCATGTGGCCAGGTAACCACAGACAAGAACTTCAGAGATTAGTATTCAACAGACCTGCTCCACTTAATGCCCTTTTGTTTTTGCCCCCCGAGACCTAAGAATTTGGCCAAGACCACATTTGGAAACATTCAATAAATGTTTATAGGAAAAGGCACGCATATATTCATACTAGTTGACCCCGTAAGTAGGCCACATACCACGTGACCAACCCTTGGCTGTAAGAAGCGACAGCATATGAATATAACGGTGAAATGCCCCAGCTTAATCAGTATGTAACAAAGCCAAAAAATTAGAACTTCAGAAGGTTACCAGCAGCACAATGGAACTTATCTTGCAAGAACAAACAGAGGATCATAACAGCACGATGTCCATGCCAATTTCTATAGTGTGATTGATGTTCTACAGCGGTGAGACACCAAAATTTCCCTGCTACGACAAACAGTGGCGTAGCCAGAAATTTCGTTCGTGGGGGGCTCACTTTGCCACTCGGCCTCCTCCTTACAGAATTAGTCGAGGGATATATATATATATATATATATAGATAGATAGATAGATAGATAGATATTTATATATCATTCAACAACCTTGTTTACATTTTCGTACATATGCAACGACCAGGGGAAAATCTCAATGACGCTGTCCTTTGTTAGAATGTATTGCACAGGAGCAGCTGTCACCGCTCGTGTATTGCGAGCAATTGCTCCGAAATTATAGTCGCAACAGAGAGCACATGTAAAAAATCAGGAGTTCTGCAAAATATACGAGGGCGAGTCAAATGAAAGTGAGCCAATGCGAATAAATGATAAACGGGGTACTTTATTTAAAAGTAGTCACCATGAGTATTTAGACACTTGTCCTACTAACGAGTCGCGTAATTCCCGTCTCATAAAACTCCTTGGGTTGCTGCCTCAAAAATCTGTAAATGACTACACGTAATCTTCCGACACGAATCTGGTTCCCTTGAGCAGTTTTTTTCAAATTTTACCAAATGTGGAAGACGCAAGGAAACAGGTCTGGGCTGCATGAGGAATGTTGCAATGTTTCCCACTTGAACATTGCCAGTTTCGTATTAACCACATCAGCGACGTAGGAACGGGCAATGTTGTGAAGCAACATGTTCCCAATGCTCAATTTTCCACGTCGTTTGTTCTTTATTGCGACACGCAGCCGATCCGACCTTTCACAATATCTGAAACGATTTAGAGTCTCTCCAGGTTTAGAAAATTCGATCAATAATGGCCCCTAACGATCTAAAAAGAAGTCAACACTTTTCCGGCAGAAATGACGGCCTTTGTTTTCCTTGGGAGTGGTGAATTCAAATGCTTCCACTGTAAGCTTTGCCGTAGTGTTTCAAGCTAGTAGTAGCGGCACCATGAGTCATCCTCGGTCACAATTGCAGACAAAATGTCGTCACCCTCATCTGGGGTTCTTTGACGTGCACTTAAATCTAAGTACGCGAGTGTTTTCACATTTCGCCTCCATCGAAATGCAGCCGCCATGACCGAGATTCGATCCCACGACCTCGTGCTCAGCAGCCCAACACCATAGCCACTGAGCAACCACGGCCTTTTCAATTATGTTGGGGATGATTGCACAGTGGCTTTGGCCCGGCCATGGATCGTCTTTGTAACTTTCATGTCCTTCTTTGGACAGTTTGCAACAATGCTTCACAGTGGCCAATGAAACGCAATGTTCAACGCATACGGCAGCCATATGGCGAATGATTTCTTTTTGGGAAACATCTTCATTTGTCAAAAACCTCACGACACCAAGCTGTTCAACTTTTGGAATGTCTATTATGTCACGTAACCCTGTTCAACCCAGTGTATGAGAACATTAAAGAACATTTAACCTCACCTCTGCATGTCACTTGTAAATAAGATGCGTATGTGCTACGCGCATGCCTCGAAAATAATTAACCGAACCATTATTGCGCGGGGCGGGTTGTCTCACTTTCATTTGACTCACCTTCGTACATTAGAAATGCGAAGATACAATGGAATATACATATGTGAAGATACAGCGTGATCCAGGCCAAAAATTGGCACTGGAAACAAAGTTCACTGCGCATATACAGAAAACCTCGCAACAAGATGTTTAAATATACGTATAAGTCTCCAATCAATCTACGTACCTAAGAAAAAGTCACTATATATAATGCGTCAAACAAGGCAAATAAACAGGTTGCGCAACCACAGATTCACAGATCACAGAACCCCCCCCTCCCTCCACTCCCGAAATGTATCGCGTGCGACAGAAGGCGGCGCGCTTCCTCCCCGCTTTTCTCCCTTGGGCACACAAGCGAACGCGTTGCAATCCGTCGAGTCCCCGCAATGCTGGCGGCGAGCGACTATGCATCGTTTCTTTTTCTCATCTGCTAGCCAGAAAGCGTCCAAAACTCTGCCAGGTGAAAAGGCAGTCGGCCACAGAAAAACGAACGCGCATCCAAGTGCGCCGCGCGGTTGTCGATGCAGCACGAGAAAAACGCATGCGCTCTGGCTGGATTGGTAGCCCACGAGTTGCGAGAACAAAAAAAAAAAATGATGAGAAAGAGGTTTAATGTATCCTCGCGAATAAAAGTCTAGGTAGAAAAATAAATAGGAACTTAGTTATAATGGTGGCTTTAGTGTCTTGACATGGATGCTTTGGCGCAGGTGAAAAAAAATTCATATTCTTTTCTGTGACCTGATGGCACAAATGAACCACCACAACGCTTTGTCTCATCGGACCTCGTTGCATGCTTTCTCAACTTGTCTGATAATATGTTGATTTGGCTTGTCTCGTTGTATAGCCTGATGTACGACATTAGAAAGGTCGATGCACCTTTGGCGTCAAATGTTTACAACAGCATTAAACCCACAAAATTCTGGAATCGAAAATCTAAAGCACGACTTTGGAAATGTCAATGCACCTTTCGCATCAAAATGTTATGAGAACTTTATACCCACAAAGCTTCAGAATTGAAATCCAAGCGCTCGGTAGATTCCGCGGCCTCCACGAGATGCCGAGACGAGCCCGCTCGCCATCAAAACGCCCTTGAAATTTTGTGCTCGGTGGGGCTCCTTGCGTTACGGTATGCGACTCCCGATGCATGGGCGTTTCCGCGAAATCCAGCCTGATTGCGCTATGTTCGCGCTAAAATGTCTTTTCGAGCATGAATTCAGAACATTCTAGACAAAATCGAGCATGGTTTCAGGCGCCCGGAGTTGTTTTGGTCGGCGGCGCATGACAGCACGAAAAAATTTCGGGGGGGGGGGGGGGGGGGGCTCAAGCCCCATAAGCCCCCCCACCCCCCCCTGGCTACGCCCCTGACAACAAACTGCCAAATGAGCTTCACATACAATAATCATACCTGCCAGCCTGTGAACTTATTTCATAAAGTCCTACAAATCCGAAACCCAATAGGGGGGGGGGGGGGGGAGAGGGGTAGTAGCACACATATGCACTTTATTAATGATTATTTAGATGAAACACAGTCAATTTTTAAGCACCTTTGCTAATTTTGACACTGCCTGCTTTGGGAACTTGTCTGAATACAGCTCAAAGCAAGTACACCTCTGATTCAATATCGTAACTGCATGAGAGGTTATGTCATCTTGGTATAGGACATCTTGCAATGCTACACGAGGACACCTAAGGTACCCTCACAATTTCCTTTCTTTTCTAACAAATTATTCTTTTTGTAATCTAGCCCCCTCCCCCCCCCCCCATATTTCAACACTTAAAAAATTTTCACAAATAGAATTCGTTTTTTGCAGAACTTGATGCAGCATTTGTAAAATTTTAGAACATGCTAGAAGTTGTAAATTTTACAGAAAATTCGGGAGAGTAAATAGTAAGCAATAGCAATGGGCCAGCTCAGCTTAAAATGCAATGCCGGCATCTTTAGGCCAAGCTGGCCAGAAATGGAAGCAGGCAGCCATCCCACAAAGGGCCTTTCCTTTCAGTAATCGCAATAGTAATCAGTAATCCCAATGTCCCTTCCTCATAATCACAGTTGCATCGTATAATTGGCGGTTGCTAAATATTTGAAATATACAAATTTCACATATCAGATAAAAAGTTTAAATTTGGAACAAATTTTCAGTGTCAAATATAAAACTGAATGTTACACACCCCAAATAATAAGCAGCAATTGCTTTTAACATTTCAAAGTTATACACTTTACTGGTGGCCTTCATAAAACAGTACAAATAGTCAAATGGTCAAAGGCAAGAGCTGTGTTGTTACCCCAATTAACCCGAACGGCGTATCTTTTTTTGTGTGTGTGTGTGTGTGGTGGCGGTTTTTTTCTGTCTTTTCGTTATATATAAGGACAATCTATAATAACTTTTATAGGGGCCCTTTGTATGTATCCACAACAGTTACATGGCAATATGTTTGTGAAAGGGCCAAGTCAACCCTATAGGATAGGTATCTTGAGAAGGTTGCAGAAAGCCGAGCTGATATGCGTGAGGAGTCATGTGCAGAAGCCAGGCAGAGCAATGTCAAGCATCTGGGGTCATCGAAACTGTTCCAACTCTCAGCAATAGTGGCAGCATGAACTGACACATGGTTTAACATTATACTGCAGTGCAGCAGCAGCAATAACACTATGATAGCAGAAAAACTTGCTGTTCTGATCACTGCATTAACACCCATCTTCCACAACAACATAAGCAAAAGCACCTGTCGGCAGTATTGTTGGGCGACTATATGATCTAGAGGAGAGGCCCATGAGGGGTCCTCTCAAGACATGCCGGCACTTCAGCACCGACAGTATTGTGCTTCCAATGAGCACCCCCAACCCTCCCTGACCCTCATCTTACGTATGCATTAACGAGGTCTCCCCAATGGAAGGTACAGTGGATCCACCCCTGCTATATACCCAGTCCATTGTTGTAGACGGCAGCATAAAAGCACAGGATGAAACTGGGTGTGTCTTTTTTTCAGCCTGCTCACAGTTCTTTTGCCAAATTCACCTCTAATATGCTGGTGCACATGAAATGAATGCACCAATTCGTATGTTAGCTGTAGTTAAGAGAGATGTAGCGAGTACTAGGACGCCACATACCAATGAAAGTTCAAATTTCAAAGTAAAAATGATCAAACCAGTTTTCATGAAGTTTGCTGCAACATCTAAATGGTGTCCTTGCAAAAAAGATTACATTTAACACCCATCAGCAAAACAAAGTAATAGAAGAGTTTTAAAATAGGGGCACCCAAACGTTGGGTGCCCAAACCAGCGACTGCTTTGCGTTCCTAGGTTACGAAGAGTGAATTCACTTTAGTATTGGGTACTGGGCTTGTGTTAGCATCAAACACTTGCAACATCGTTATGG
This sequence comes from Dermacentor albipictus, assembly GCF_038994185.2. Taxonomy (NCBI): domain Eukaryota; kingdom Metazoa; phylum Arthropoda; class Arachnida; order Ixodida; family Ixodidae; genus Dermacentor; species Dermacentor albipictus. The sequence goes on from NC_091821.1 coordinate 167,549,772, forward strand.
ATGCAGAAGGAAATTTCAAAACCAGTGCGTGAGAAATAAAATCGTGAATTATCACAATGTGGGCATCTGTGATGTTTAAAACTTCTTATGAAAGCTCAAAGCCCAGTTTTCAGGCTCCTCTGTCTGTACTTAAAGCAATAACCAAAGCGTTGACACAACAGAAGCAAGCAATGTGACACAGTAAACACTTATGATTTATCCTAGCCGTCTAGTGCTTGTTGTGCCACATTTCTTGTCTGTCGTGTTAATGCTTTGAATACTGCTGAAGTAGTAATTGCCAAGAATGCGGTGCTTAGCTTAATGATTTGTCTTCGTAACATTTGCCACCAAGGCAATCTTGGTTCTCGTGTCAGAAGCAATGCAAAGTGCCTGCCATCATCAGCTAAGGCAATCCAAATAAGTATAAGCCAGCCTAAAACATCCTGCTTTAGGCCTACCAGCTCTCGATCACAAAACAATCTAGAAAACAGTGGCAATTTAACATTAAATCGTCCTCATCTACGCAAGACGAGTGAAAGTCATAGCAATTATCGGTGTTTGTTTATAAGGAATGTTCCCGGTCACCAAGAAATCAGGTCAGATCTGGTGCCATCATTCAATAAATGCCACAATGCTTGTTTACACAAAGCTTAGGGGCACCCAAGTTTCAACCCAAACCCAATTAAGCGGTTTAAGCTCAGCGCAAGCACTGTGGCAAGACTATTCTTTCGAGGTACCCTAGGTTTGGGTGCCCCTATTTAAAAGCTTCCTAATGTCTTTAAATTCAGGCACTGAATGTTGAAAAGGAACGTTTGAAACAAAATGCTATATCATCGCAGCCTTTTATGTGCACACACCACTGTACTTGAGCTTCAACCTTAAGTGGAACTAAACATTGATGGCAGGGACAGTGATTTTTTACACCCCTCAACCAAAAACATCTTATCTTTCATGCAGCGGTAGACCTCTACCACTTTAAGAGATCCCAGTTGGGCTGAGGCTCCAACACTTCTTCTCCAAGGACACACAGAGAGCACTGAGGTTCTAGCATATGAAGAATCCCACTTCTTCAAAATTAACATGGAGCCCAGTTTCCAGTGGCAATCACAGTCTTAGTATAAGTCATTGAAATGATAGCACTGCCGAAGGACGATATACTTTTTCATGTTCACACATAACATGCTTGTTTAAATGAGTCGCACATTAAAGCATGCTGCTGAAAATGTTATAACCACACATGAAAAGTCCCGACTAGTTGACAAGACAGCTATGATGCTATGTGGTAAAGTGGTAGTAAAAAAAAAAATGCTGAACACGACACAGGGGCAAATCGTAACATACATATCTCAGTTAAAACAAAAATCAAAAACACATTAAGGCTGAAAGCGGACCACAATAAATAGTTAGGCATATTTGTATTTTCTTCCTGGAAATATATGTGTGCCCTTCGGCAAAAAAAGTAAAGGCCAGTCACCCACTGCCAACTGGCCTTTACTTTTTGCAAAAGGCTGGTCTATCCAAGGAAGGTGAATTTTTTTTCCTTCTCCCATTTGAACTGAACATCTCTTTAGCTGAAATGCCTTTTTCCATAGCTACTACCTCAACTTATTTTCTTTGGTTGCTCGTCGAAAGCTCTATGCCTTTTTTAAGAGAAAGGTGTCAGTTTCTGGCCCAGTGTTTTCATAGAGAATACACGCAGCTGCTACAATTTTATTTAGTTTGAACATCTTTACAAACTTCAACTCAAGTGCTTTCCTTTTGCACTATCAGCAAGTATTTCCTTCCTTTTTTCAATTCTCCAAGTATTCAGTACATGGCCCCCCCTGCTGCACCAGAGACTTAGTCTCATTATTGGGCCAGTCAGCAGCGGCACACCATAGCTCTTTAGAGTATCAAAGATGATTTGCTGAGAAATGTATGGCAACTCCATCTTTTCAAATGCAAGGCACTTGTTCAGACTAAACCCTCTCTCGACCATCACTTGGCCTTAAAGCTTTTCGTAGCATTGAGACACCAGGAAGAAGACATCAGCAAGAAGATATCAAAGTGCTCCGGATCCTTATCAAAATGCTAAATTTCGTGTTGCTGCTTTTCACAAGATATGATGCACTGGAAAATAGAACTATTTTTGGGCACGGCCCTTTATTCCTTCAGTGGCTCACAAGGTTTTTCCCAACTTTACCTCTAAAATGGTAACGAACAAGAAACAAATGCACCAGTGTGCATACTAACTGTATGCAGCAAAGCAAGATGCAGCAAGTGCCAAATTTCATGTTGCTGCTTTTCACAGAACTTTATGCACTGTGCCCACAGGATGAACTCCTTTGCTCAGGTTTCCGATCCTACACAGTTAAGCCCGATTTAAGCTTTGCCAGTCATTTATTTGTATTAAACATTTCTGTCAACGGATTTTCTTTTCAACGAATTCTTGGTCATCCACACTAAAAACTGCTAACATTCTTGTGTCAATGCAGAAACGAATTCATGGCTCAATTTTAAGTTTAAATGTTTGTAACTGCACCCGATACACTGACTAACATTTCGGAACGTGGCACCCTTTGCACCCTCAAAGGGAGCCACAGTTTTTGAGTCAACCAGCAGGCATTGTACATATACTGGAGGCTATGGTCAGCCGAGTCCCATGTGTGATGAAAGCAACTGTGGCAATACCTTTTTGGACAAGCATGTTGTCACTGGCTGACGACACACTACACAATGGTCATGCTGCAGAATTTTCAGAACAGAATATATACAAAACAAATAACCAGAGCATCTAAGCATAGTATACACAAAAATTGCAAATTTTTATGTTTTTATGCATATATTTGGCTCCTACAGCAGTTTTCAAGCAGTCCTAAGGGCCCTGGAAAGCTCTCGTATAGATTTTTTTGTTATATCATGATTTATGTACACCAGTAAAATTTGAAAGGGCCTCATGTGGCATGAAAAATGTTTTTGTATAAAAATACTTTGGGAGAGGATTCCACAGAGCACTAAAAACAAAAATTTCTAATACCCGTGTCACACGGGCGTTTGGAAGGCCTTCCAACCGATAGTTGACTCAAAGGTCAAGTTCGAGCTGCTACACGGGCGGTTTCGAAGGCCGCCGAGTCAATAGTCTATCGAGTCAATGGAGCAGCACCTTACAACTCTATCGAAATCTCGATGGCCTTTGAGCAACGGAAACGGAAACGGTGCAAACATGCCCTCTCGTTCCCAGTGTGCTCGTACTATCGGTTAGAAAGAACAAATCAAATCAAAATGCTCTAAAAATACTATATATGAGTGTGATTAATTATTCAATAAAGTATTTTTGCCACTTGATATGTGCGAACTGCACATACTCTCGACAACAGCGACATGCAGCGACGCAAACGTTGCCGCAGTTTCGCTACTCAACAACTTAAAAACTAAACATATATGTATGGCAATGTATAAACATTTCTTTAAATGTATCAACACAAAAGAAATTATAGTGCTTTTAAGTGGTTTTAATGTTGCTTAACTTTTCGTGACATCAAACGAAAGTGAAGATCCGCAACGCCACGCAATTTTACAAGAAACGCCTGAACCACTCAACGGCCGTTCGAAAGTGCCGTGTAGCAGCGCGAAAACTCCTTTGAGTCGATAGAGTTGTGGCGTTTCGAAGGCCATTGACTGGAAGGCCTTCTAAATGTGCCCGTGCGACACAGGTATAAGGAAAGTTCAAGGTAGTCGAGCGGCACATCAGGGACACGCAGCGTGGTATGATCCTTCTGGTAAATTTTTACCACTTTTCTACATGCGCAGTGAAAGTGACTGTCCTTCGAATGCTAAAACAAGAAGCACCAACCTAAGTCTCCCTCTTATCATATAGGACTTGCCATCAGATGCACACTGCAAATGGACATTTGCAGTTTGAACATTTCACAATGTACCAAGTTTCCCATCACTCCCAACACTTACAAAATGTGTATGTTTGGTGAGGCACCGAAAGCAAAACTGGAAGGAAACAAATAAGCTCTTAAAGCTACACATATCCTCATCAGCTACTCTGTGCACAATTGTGCACGCCAAAATAGTGCATCGAAAGCAAACACACTGATCAAAATAATATTTCAAATGTTTCACATACATATTCAAACATATTTAATTGGACATGTCATTCAAATTTGAATGACATGTGCAAAGTGTTTTCCTAAAACGAGTTGGAAGGTATGCCTTGGTGCTTGTCGGCATCAGTATATCCTCATGTAGTGGGTTAACTTTCATTGTTTTGCAAAAATGTTTTACATCAGGCATATTTTTCAAATGGATGGATAGGTGCTATACAAATATGATAGACAAGAAATAGTCACAGTTCTCATATCTGACATTCCTGTTGATAGTTCTCACAAGGAGTCAACATTCCGTACACTTGACAAAACTCACGGAATTAAAAATTCTTAATTTGTTCTGGAGATGTACACTATTCACGATTCTGAAGAAGCAAGAAATGTGGGGAAACTAAATTTTATATGGACAGAATTAACAGGTGCCTGAAAATGATAGTCAATACATTTGCCATGTTGATTGTGAACACTAGTAAAATAAGTCAATTTAGTGGTTTAGTGAATGTGCTGAATATTGGCCACCAAATGCATTTTCTTTTCACTGGAACAAAGATCTACAAACTGGAATTTCTTGGAACTACTTGAACAACAAGCCATTAATGATGCAATGCATGCTGAAGAAAGGGTACCAATAAAAATCAACCATGCCCCATTATAAGATACAATATTTCTCTTATATCTACACACATTGTGCTATATGTTGGAGTATTTTGAAAGTATCTCCCAATGTTCTCATTACCTTCAGAAAGATACAGGATGAGCACACAGACACAAAAAAAAAGTGCGACATTAAACATTTGTTAAGCTACCTTTGATAGCAATGCATTACAGACGTGAAATGTTCTGAAAGATACTTGTTTGGCATTGCAGGAGAATTTGTACTCAAATTAATAGCAGCAAATCAAGCTGTAAAAAATTAAAATTAAATTAGATGGTTTTAAGTGCCAAAACTATGATCTGATTATGAGGCATAATGCCATAGTAGGAGACTCCGGATTAATTTTGACCACCTGGCGTTCTTTAATGTGCACCTAAATGTAGGTGTTCTTGCATTTCGCCCATCGAAATGCGGCTGCCATGGACGGAATTTGATCCCGCAACATCTTGCTTAGCAGTGCAACACCAAAGCCTTAGTACTAAGGCTTTGGTGTTGCGGGGGGGGGTAAATCAAGCTGTCTGTCCCAAAGTAAACTCTTGGGCTGTGAAAACCAGGTCAGTTTAAACCATTCTTTTTTTTATCATAGGCATGAAACAAGGGCTTTCGTCTCTTAGCACATAGAAGTAGAGTGACATTATAGAAGCAAGTTTAACTAGACAAATGACACAGCCCAGATGCCCTAGAGCAGTGCACTTATTATAATAGAATAATAGTTAATAGAATAATAGTTATTAATAGAATAATATAATGTGCTTTGCTATACAGGCTGCATCTGTAGACATTACTAAATTACAACCTCACAGCTAGTGCGCCTAAAAGAAATGCACTGCTGGTTCTAGTGTTAAATGCCTTACAGTAATGTCTGGCAACGCATCACCTGATACCTCAATGTCAATATGAAAATGTAAAATGAACAAAGAATGAACAAAGGCTACCATGAGGCCACAATGAATGAATAAATTTCATTTAAGAGGGGATGGCTCTGTGGTCTATGCTGGGGTATGGGAAGATGGGTAGCTGTATAAATACACAGTATGACCATGATACAGGAATGTGTGAAATTAAGCAGTGTGTTTTATAGGTTTCTGAATGATTAACAAGTACACTAAGTCCCATTCAGAAATGCTATCCCATGCCACTTCTCGACTCATAACAGCAGCTGGAAATACAATGGTGCTGTTAACAGCCAGATACTTTTTTGCATATACCATCAAACAAAAAGGGAATTAAAAAATTAAGGAAACAGCAAGATTTGAGAGGCTATCTTGCAGAACATGTTTGAATGTACACTGCTATAAAATAATTCACTTACCCTATTGCTCAGTTTAAAACCTGCAGCATAGCCATCAAAGCTAATAATGAATGCAATAAAATTGACTAGAAATGTGTACAGAAAACATTTAGTTCAGAAACTGTGATCAAGAAATAAGGTGCTTCAGCAAGAAGACAAACACACACATCGATGCATAAAGCTCTTAGGCATGAAGCGTTTGGTACAGAGAATGCAGAAAACGCTTCTTTTTTTTTTCTGTTTTCTCTGCAATTGCAGATACACAGGGCAATAAGGTTATTCCACTCCTATTTGACACTTCACTGCTGGCAGAAGCATGTAGATGCTGAATTTGTCTAAATAAAAACGATTGTTTAGTTGAAATCAAACAGTAGACTTACGAAGCACAAAAATTGTTCACATATACGAGTTCTCCTTGCGTTTACAGATTGTATGTGTTTAGAACAAATGTTGGGCATAGCGGACCGCATTTACATTAACTCGTGTTCTGCTACTTAATATCGGCCCATACTCAAGTCATGTTCATAACACGCGCATGCGTCATGAATTCTGAGTGCAGTACAAAGAAATTAAGGCACTAATGCTACGAAGCAATACATTCCAACTCTACGGAGAGATGGTACAGGTGCACCGTCGTATAGGCAGCAACCCAGTACAGTGAGAAAAAACACTTCTATCAGAAAAAAATATATATCTGAACGGAATCATAAAACCATTAGCAGGAAACAAGCGTGTGCCTCATAAAACAAGTCAATGACATTGGTTGGCAGCTTCCCGCGATCCGAGGTGAGGCGATCGGTTGACTGGCCCCATGAATTGTAAGCAAACAAGTAAGCAGATTTCCAGAAATAGCTTTAAAATTACCATATCTTCAGTAAGAATGCATGTTGAAATCATGGTACCAGAACTACGGGCACGTAGGTTAGTTTATGGTGCCTCGACCACTTGACCAAAGTCAAGAACGGAAGCAGAACTCATAGGATTCTGTACACACTGGCGAATTTAACAAGCATAACTAAATAGAAGGCAAGAAGTAGAATATTAGGCTTAATATAAAGGCCAAGTACCGCACCGGCTACGATACCATGACCCGCGGTGACACCATGCAGCTGCAGCGCCTAGCCGACACGAGCACATCAGCCGAAATGAAGACATCAACGCTAGCTTAATGAGCTTAAGCCGGTTTCAACAAACGGCATAAATACCTAGGCCAGTTTAAGATATCTAACCTCAACTACAGATCACCAAATCTTAAAACATTTCTCCACAAACGAGCTTAGAAACATCGTCACACTAGGCCTAAAACATTGCACGGGCGCATTGAATGGGACGGTGCCGTGTTTTGGATCCGGCATCCAGTTCCGTACGGACGGCATACCTCGTTGTGATCCTCGTGAATGCGGGCTAAAGACTTCAGCCCGTACAGTCAGGTACAAAGGACGCCGCTTGAATACCTACTGGAAAATCTAATTTATACTTATTGCACTTGGCCCCGCATAAGAGGTTCCTGTCAAATTTTTCGCAGAAACCACACAACACAATGGCGCCATAAGCACTTTTGCTTGACGTCACACGGTTATGCGGAGGAGCGGCACTCAACAAAAATAGCAACCAATGCCATTGCTAGTTTCGGTTTCGGGTCCTGTCGATATAGTGTTGGAATTTTTAGGTTCCTGCTGTTGGGAGCGGAGGCTAAAGATACAGCTCCAGATCTCAGCTCACATTATTTGAACTATTTTTCAGAGCTCACACGAATGCCGTCGGGTACTACTCTTGACAAAAAATGCTTTCTTTGGGTCACAGCTGTCACATACCACCTTGTCGCTACGCCGCAGCGTATTAACATGCAATAACATTTTGTCCTTTGCATCAGCCGTGTAGCTAAAGCTCTGCCAAGAAAGTTTAATGAAAATGGTGACGTTATTTACATGAAGGGCATATTCTTTGTGCTAGAACCGCTGACAAATGCGCGCTATGCTACTCTAACCAATTTTGCTGCTGAATGTTACGTAGTGCTAGCGGGTGTATATATAGTAGCTATAAATTTACAGTATCCATCAGAAAATAATTAGTTTTGGTAAATAAGGCACCTGTGACTGTGCACTTTGGGTAAAAAAAGAAGGAAAACGCGCCACTGTTCTAATTTGTGAAAACCGCAACAGGAGACGCCACTGTCGCGTTAACACCATTTCGTGAATGATCATTGAATCAATTTTTTGTGGTTGAGTTTGCACTGAACCAATGCTAGCAATGCACCTTACGTATTTTCTACATTCCATTAGTCTATGTTGATATGTGTACTCTGCTGTACGTACACGTAATTACGTGGCCTTGCCTTGCGGTACCGGCGCGCATAGTCTTGCAATCCCCATTTTGATACTTTCATTTTCCTTCTTTCTCCCCTGCATTGCCTTCGTTCGGCGCTGAAGACCGCTGAATACTGTTCTCCAGAAAGTGAAGATTTTTATGCCATGATACTAGTGTTCTTTTAGAAACAAGGGAAGCGTGTGGCGAAATGCGAAATCGCAAAATCGTGTTCAGTGACCTCAGTATGGGAAACGGTTTACAGCTCACACTTGAAGTCGAGAGAAGGGAGGAGAAGCCGAATAAAAACAAGAAAACAAACAAATAGCCATAACTAACCGAAAGTCATGTGTTCCAACGCCCACGTGAATTTCGAAGGCGAGGGTGTTTTAAAATAAAGAAATGCGCAGAACGGATTGCCTTAGCGTGGAGAGGCAACACAGGGGCCGAGGGCAGACATTACTGTAGGTGCAGTGGATTATATCAGTGTTGTGTTTACATAGCGCCATGAGTGTCAACTTCGTCAGTTCTATTGCAAAATAAAAGAGTAGGACAGGTTTGCCCAGAGCGAGTTGATTGCAATGCGTCCATCTCTTGTTTCGACAGCAAGCAAGGATTTTTAGTTGACGATATAATGGAAAAATGAATTTATAACCTATATATATATATATATATATATATATATATATATATATATATATATATATATATATATATATATATATATATATATATATATTGTTACGGTGAAGTGAAGGAATAAGTTGATTTGGCCTGGAGAAAGACGAAGTCTGGCAGTTGCCTGAACGCCATATCCATCATTTGTAAATATACGTTATTTTACACTCGTGGGCCTGCTTTCTTCCCGCAACATTTTGGTGGAAGGTGCGGGGTACAACCACGGAACTTCGCAGTGGACGTCATCTACCTGCTGCCACAATGGCAAATCAACCGACACAAGCGACAACGCGCCTCGGCAGCCCGTGCCAACGGTCATCCTCACTCACCCACGGGACCCGGGAACATTTTGTGGCACGGAAAACGCCGACGTCGAGGACTGGCTTACGATGTACGAGCGAGTGTGCGACAACAACAGGTGGGATCCTACAATGATGCTTGCAAACGTAATATTTTATCTGAGGGGAACTGCGAAGCAATGGTATGACACACATGAAGCTGACCTAACGAGCTGGGATGTCTGCAAAGAAAAAATGCGAGACCTGTTTGGCAGACCTGTCGGTCGTCAGCTGGCAGCAAAAAAAGAACTTGCGTACCGCGCTCAGGCGTCCACAGAATCCTATGTCGTGTACAGGCGCCCAAATCTTTAACTGGTGTGCGGGAGCGGCGACTTTTCCGTGCGTCAGCGCCGTTTGACGGGGCGAGGCTGGAAACAGTCTGAGGCTAAGCGCATGCGGACAAAGCGCGCTCAGCTGGGCCCATCGTCTACTAGGCTGTTTCCAGCCTCGCCGCGTCATACGGCGCTGACGCCCGGAAAAGTCGCCGCTCCCGCACACCAGTTAAAGATTTGGGCGCCTGTACATACAGGATGTGCTGGCCCTCTGTCGCAAGGCTGATGACAACATGACCGAGGCAGACAAGATTGGCCATATATTGAAAGATATTGCAAACGGTGCCTTCAATCTCTTGATGTGTAAGGATTGTGCCACAGTGGATGCAATTATTAAGGAGTGCCGGCGCTTCGAACAAGCGAAGGGCCGCCGCGTCACTCAAACTTTCGACCGGTTGCCCAATACCGCCGCGACATCTTCTTGCGAAGACCCGCCGCGGTTCGTTCAGCCCACAGGACCGGAAGAAATAACGCGCATCGTTCGCCGTGAGCTTGAGGCCATGGCCCCGGCTCCAGTTCGTTCAGACTGTCGGGAAAGCGTACCCGCCATCTCCCTTATACAAGCGGTCGTTCGGGAGGAAATAGCAAGTTTGGGCAGTCCATCTCTCTGCTCGGTCCGCCATACAAACGCCTACAAAATATCTCCGACCGCTCGCTCCCAGACGCAAAGCTTTCCACCACTCCGTCGCAACCCAGCTGAATGGCGCACAGCGGATGATAAGCCCATCTGTTTTAATTGTTCCGGTATTGGACACATCGCCCGTCATTGCCGCAACCACTGGTCGTCGCCTCCTCGGTGGTCGTCTCTGAGTCACTACCGCCAAGTACCAGACAATCGTACTTTCTCGCCCTATACGCCGACTAGGAACATCAACGCCGACAGTGCTCCACCAAGATCCAGCCGCTCCCCGTCTCCGCAAGGTCGTAGGTCCCGTTCGCCTCTCGTTCACCGCTCTTCGTCCCCTTCTGCAACCGGTCGCTTCACTTCGGGAAACTATAGGCGGTGCAGCTCCCGGAGGTGAAGCTGGAACTCCGACCCGGCCCACAAATCCTCTGTTGACCCTGCCTACATGTGGAAACCTACTGGACATTGAAGTTGATGGCGTTCCTGTTAGATCTCTCGTTGATACAGGAGCGCAGCTTTCAGTTATGAGCGCTGCTCTCCGCCGAAAGCTCAAAAAGGTTCTGACCCCCGCCGTACCGTGCACCGTGCGAGTCGTCGATGGGAGTACGTCACCTGTCCTTGGAATGTGCACAGCACTTGTGACCATTGGGGGCCATTATACCGTTGTTCTATTTATCGTCCTTGAACACTGTCCACACGACCTAATTCTCGGCCTCGACTTCCTTTCGAAACACTCTGCCCAAATTGACTGCTCCGCAGGTGTTGTACAGTTGGATCTGCCGCTTCCTGCCGACGCAACCACTTGTGCTCCACACCGCTTATGTTCTGCTGAATTTGCAAGGCTGTCTCCACAGGCGGCTACAAATGTCCTCCTGACGCCCTGTCCTCCCGTACCTGATGGCGAGTACGTCGTGTCGCCGCTTACTGACGTGGTTTTGTCGCGTAATATTGCCCTACCGAGCACCTTAATTCGGATCCGCGAAAACTGCGCTCGCGTGCCCATCCTCAATTTTGGGTTTTCGTCAGATGTGTTGCCACACGGTATCGCCATAGCGCATATCACTCCTTTGGAAGAATTTCAGATTTCTTTTTTGACCTCTGAATCCTTCCTCAGTCCGAACGGACCTTTGTCATCCACTCCTTCGTACTCGACGCCTGCGGACGATGTTTCTAAGATGATCGCTCCCGACCTTCCTTCCGAGCAAACAACAGCTCTTCGTTACCTCCTGTCATCTTATCGGGACATCTTTGATTTGGACGACCGTCCACTTGGCCAGACATCTGTTGTCACGCATCGCATCAACACCGGTGACGCCAGCCCCATTCATAGGCGGCCATATCGTGTCTTGGCAACAGAAAGGGCCATCATACAGAAAGAGGTAGACAGGATGATGGACAAGGACATCATTGAACCTTCCAGTAGCCCGTGGGCATCACCGGTTGTCTTAGTAAAGAAAAAAGACAACTCGTGGTGCTTCTGCGTTGACTATACCGTCACCTCAACCGGATAACAAAGAAGGATGTTTATCCCCTGCCTCGCATTGATGACGCTCTTGACTGCCTGCACGCATCCCAATACTTTTCATAAATTGACCTCCGTTCCGGCTATTGGCAGATTAGCGTCGATGAGATGGACCGCGAGAAAACCGCCTTCGTCCCACCGGTCGGTCTGTACCAATTTAAAGTCATGCCCTTTGGATTATGCAATGCGCCAGCTACATTCGAGCGCATGATGGACTCTTTCTTGCGCGGCTTGAAGTGGTCTACATGCCTGTGTTACCTCGACGATGTGATTGTGTTTTCGCCGAACTTTGAGAGCCACCTGCGGCGCCTCACAACCATACTCTCCGTGTTTCGCAGGGCTGGCCTTCAGCTAAACTCCTCCAAGTGCCATTTCGGTCGCCGTGAAATTAACATGCTTGGTCATCTCGTAAACGCCGCCGGAATCCAACCTGATCCACAGAAAGTTCACGCCGTGCGAAATTTTCCTGTACCTTGTTCAACGAACGATGTCCGTAGTTTTCTGGGCTTATGCTCTTATTTCCGGCGATTTGTGAAAAATTTTGCCGATATCGCTCACCCTCTCACTGACCTTCTTAAAGGGGTGGAGACATCAAAATTTTCGTTCATGCGTTTGTTGATTCAAACGTTGCGTCATGCTTCAGGGAGCACGATACACACAGCGGGATTCATATATATCCGATAAATAATTTAATAATAGCATTATTATACCGAGCGATTTCGGTTTCGGTTTCTGGGCTCCGGGGGATGCTATGACGTCACAGAGGAGGAAACGCAACATGGCTTGGTCACGTGGGCCACAAAAAATAGTGACGTAAAACTATGCTGCGTCGTCTGCTCGCGCATACGAGTGCTCTGCCAGCAGAGGTCAACTGGCAATTCGAAGTGTATGTCGCGATTATTATAATTATTGCGAAGAGCGACAACAACGGTAAGAAAATATTGCGGCTTGTGAGAGTCGGTGATTCATTCCGAAGCGCCGTAAGCTTTAGCTTCGAAATGAACCGGAAAAGGCCTAGCCACGATATCGGCGGCGCCGAACGATCAGAGGCGGTGAAGCTGCCGCCCGTGCACAGAGTGACCACTCCTCGGACGCTGATTGGCCGCGTCGCCGTACGGCTGCCGCACAAATGGGTCCCGGGCCCGTGCTCTCTACAGCTAGGAAATCTGGCCGTTCGCGAGCAAAACCGCCGTCGCACGGGGGCCCGCGAACGGCAAACGGCGTGCGGCGAGTTTCCGTGCCGGTAACGTGGACGGGCCTTCACATTGAGAAAGGCCAAGCGAAGGAGAGACCCGCTCCGAGCTGCCGAACTATGCGACTATGCGAGGAGAGAAGCGGACAACACGAACGCCGCATATCCTGGTCCCTTTCGGAGTCGGCAGGCTACTGTTTTACACTCAAACGTGCAAAGGCCCGTCGGCACGGCAACTCGCTGCACGCAGTTTGCCATTCGCGGGCCGCCGTGCGGCGTTCGTGTTGTCCACTTCTCTCCTCCTGTGTCTGTGTCTGCACGCCTTACCCCTTCTTTGCATTAAGAAAGGATTTCTATATGCCTGTAGCTCGGTCATAGTGGAGGTTATGCTCGGTCGCTCGGCTCAGCAGGCTCCGTAATCGGCATTTCATCGCTACTCATCATACGTCACGTTTTTGTGCTGGTGTGCTATGACGTCAATATTTTCGTTCCTCCTCTGTGACGTAGTAGCTGCCGCGCTAGCGATGGGTCTCGACTACGAGAAGGAGTTTTTAATGACTTTTTGGAGCTGAATTAAAATTATTTTGAAATGTTTGCAGCGTCCGATACCTCGTTCTGGGTGTCCTTGCATACGGAAGCAGCCTGCAACATGCTTTTTATAGCCTCAAAATTTGGTGTCCCAACCCCTTTAAGAAAGACGCCTCTTTCTCTTGGGGACCAGTACAGGAGAAAGCCTCTACCCTGACTGAGCGGCTTACAACTTCCCCGATTCTCTCACACTTTGACCCTTCTGCGCCCACTGAAGTACGAACTGACGCGAGTGGTCATGGCATCGGCGCTGTCCTCGCTCAGCGTCAACAGGGCCAAAACCGTGTCATCGCTTACGCTAGCCGCCTTCTTTCCACGCCCGAAAGAAATTACTCCATTACTGAGAGAGAATGTCTCGCGCTCGTATGGGCGGTCGCGAAATTTCGACCGTACCTTTTCGGTCGGAGCTTCTGCGTTGCAACCGATCATCACGCCCTCTGCTGGCTCTCCTCTTTGAAGGACCCAACTGGACGACTTGCACGTTGGGCATTGCGCCTACAAGAATATACATTTTCTATTATATATAAGTCAGGACGCCTGCATAAAGACGCTGACTGCCTGTCCCGCAATCCCGTGGATCAACCGGACGATACCGATGCAGACTCGGACATCAGTGTTCTGTCCCTCTCCGGCTTCCTCCATATTGGCGACGAGCAGCGCAAGGATCCTGTTCTTCGAACACTTATGGAACGCCTAAGCTCCTCGCCCAATGACCCGTCCCTTCGGATGTTCACCTTGCGCGATGGAACTTTATACCGTCGCAGCGTTCGGCCTGACGGCCCAGAGCTCCTCCTAGTCGTCCCCAAGCACCTTCGACTCGCTGTGCTCCAGCAACTTCATGACGCTCCTACTGCTGGACATCTGGGCGTCACTCGTACTTACGACCACCTGCGGCGCCGCTTCTTCTGGCCCGGCATTCATCGCTCTGTGCGCCGTTATGTCGCTTCTTGCGACCTGTGTCAGCGCCGGAAGACGCCTGCTATGCCTCCCGCTGGTTTGCTTCAACCAATTGATATACCTACAGAGCCCTTCTTCCGTGTGGGCCTCGACCTCCTTGGTCCGTTTTCAATTTCCATCAAAGGAAACAAATGGATTGCTGTAGCAACCGATTATGCCACTAGATATGCCATCGCACGAGCGCTGCCAACCAGCTGCGCTACAGATGTCGCCGATTTCTTACTAAAAGACGTCATCCTGCACCACGGCGCCCCTCGCCAGTTGCTGACGGATCGCGGCCGCTACTTTCTATCGAAGGTCGTTGATGATCTGCTCCGCACCTGTTCTACAGAACATCAGCTACCGCGTACCATCCTCAAACGAACGGCCTCACCGAGCGACTCAACCGCACACTCACTGAAATGCTCGCCATGTACGTTTCCAACGATCACCGCGATTGGGACGTCGCTTTACCATACGTCACTTTCGCATACAACTCGTCCCGTCACGACACTGCCGGATTTTACCCATTTTTCCTTTTGTATGGCCGCGACCCCACCTTGCCTTTTGACACGTTGCTACCTTCCGCAGTACAGTCACCCAGCACTGGTTACGCTCGCGATGCTATTGACTTAGCTGCCCAGGCCCGAGTTGTCGCCCGTCATCGCCTCAAAGTCTCGCAAGCTTCTCAAAAGCGACGCTACGACCTTCGGCACCGAGACCACCATTTTTCACCTGGTTCCCTTGTCCTTCTCTGGACACCTTCACATCGCGTGGGCTTGTCGGAAAAACTACTGTTCCGTTTTTCGGGTCCGTACCAGATCTTACGCCAACTGTCCGACGTGACATACGAGATCGCCCCAGTCGGTCAGCCTTCAGTGCCTCCCAACGTAACCAGCGATGTTGTTCACGTCACCAGGCTCAAGCCCTATGTTCCCCCATTAAGTGAGGCTGTCTAACTTGCACCGGGACGGAGCTAACCCGCCGGGAGGGTGATGTTACGGTGAAGTGAAGGAAGAAGTTGATTTGGCCTAGAGAAAGACGAAGTCTGGCAGTTGCCTGAACGCCATATCCATCATTTGTAAATATACGTTATTTTACACTAACGGGAAGAAAAGGGGTTAACCCTTTTTTTTATTATTCATATCATAAGAAACCAACGATATATATAGATGCATATATCGCTTTCGCGCCTTTGATTCATCGGCTACATTTTGAACTGTTCTGGCGTCTTACTTGTTCCGTTAGCAAAAGCTAAGCATATACGTTCAGTGGCGTACTATTTCTCGAGTCGAGGGCAAACCGCACACAATCTGACTCTCTCTCTCTCTCTCTCTGTGTGTATATATATATATATATAGCGAACAGTGGCGTAGCCAGACATTTTGTTCGGGAGGGGGGGGGGGGGGGCTCACAATGCAGCTCGGCCACCTCCTAAGAGGAAACATTAGATCGGATGCTCCTATCTAAATTGTAGAAGGAAAATTCGTTTTTCTCGGCAACCACTTCACCAAATTTGATGAGGTTTATTCCATTTAAAAGCAAGACTTATATTCTAGTGATTGTTTGTTTCGAATTTTCGATTTAGGTCGTCAATATTTTAATAAAAAGTGGCAAAATCGAAAATTTTAAGAAAACGAAACAATGAAGTTTACAACTCTGCAAATCAGCAATGAAATTTGATATCGCAATTCTGTAAATTGCACTTAATAGTACATCTACAGCGGACAATATTGATGTTACACATGAGTCTCAAAAAATTAAGTATTATGGAAATAAGGCTTTTGCAGAACCCTTGTACATAACATAACCAATACAAATAGACATATCGAATTTGTCCGCATTGAATGTTGTAATGGATGCCGTTTACAGAACCATGATATTTGTTCTTGATGAAGAGCTATTCATTTGTAAACTTCGTGCTTCTATTTTTTTTCGTAGTTTCGAATTTTTCAAAATATTTTAAACAAAGTTCGAGCCCTAAATCGAAATTTCGCTTCCAACAGACACTAGAATTTAACTTACTCTCACAAATGCAACAAATTTCATTAAAGTGATTCAGGAGTTATCTCAGAAAAGCGGTTCTGCGTTTTACATGTATCTGAATAGGCCGCGTCGGAGTTGGGCCCGAGCTAAAGCTTCCTCTTAAACAATTTGCCTAGGGGTCAAATACATGAATAATAACTGTATTGTCATTGCCAAAGATGCTGCAAACGAATTCTTGAACGCTACGCACTGTCAATACAAGCAAAACATGTATTTTTTTTATAGAATATTATACTCGTATGTGCCAAAAATTGTGCCCAACATAACTGATGTCAATGCTTTCATGTTTTTGTCTATTTACTAAGTAAAGAAAATATCACACGAGCTTTAGAACTACATCAGTTCGAAACCAGCAAAGCAGTGCATGCCGCTGTTATGAAAAATGTTAAGGCCATGAAATGAACAAGTTGAGGACAAATAGGTTAATGAAACTTGGTCATTCAAGATCCTTGTTTACATTCTTGTACATATGGAACGGCCAGTGAAAAATCTCAATGACGCTGTCACTTGTTCCAATGTATTACGCAGGAGCAGCTGTCACCGGTCGTGTATCATGAGTAATTGCACCGAAATTATAGTCGCAACAGAAAGCACGTATAAAAAGCAGGAGTTCTGAAGAATTTACGCACGCCAGTCAAATGAAAGTGAGCCAATGCGAATATATGACAAACGGGGTACTTTATTTAAAAGTAGCCTCCATGAGCATTTAGACATTTGTCCCATTGACTAACGAGTCGCGTAATTGCCGTCTGATAAAGCTCCTTGGGTTGTTGCTCCAAAACGTCTGCAACTGACTTTCACGTCATCGTCCGAGACGAACCTGGTTCCCTTGAGCTGTTTTTTTGGTTGCCCCAAAATGTGGAAGTCGCAAGGTGACAAATCATATTGACCGCAAAAAAGACGGGGACATAGGAAGAAAACACATAAACAGCACAGGCGATAGCCTGTGCTGTTTATGTGTTTTCTTCCTATGTCCCCGTCTTTTTTGCGGTCAATATGATTTGCAGTAAATACCAACTAGGCCAAACTGAAGTTCTTCTGAAGCAAGGTGACAGGTCTGAGCTGTATGGCGAATGTTGCAGCTTTTCCCGCTTGAACCTTGCCAGTTTTGTGTTAACCACATCGGCGACGTGTGCACGCACATTGTTGTGGAACAAGATGATCCCGATCGTCAATTTTACACGTAGTTTGTTCTTGATTGCAACATGCAGCCGATCCGGCGTTTCACAATATCGGAAACAATTGATAGTCTCTCATGATTTAGCAAATTCTATCAGTAATGGCCCCTGACGATCGAAAAATAAAAGTCAACAACACCTTTCCGGCGGAAATGACGGCCTTTGCTTTCTTTGGGGGTGGTGAATTCGAATGTTTCCATTGTAAGCTTTGCAGTCGTGTTTCAAGCTCGTAGTAGTGGCATGATGGTTCATCTCCGATCCCAATTGCAGACATGAAATCGTCACCCTTATTGTGATACCGGATCAGATGAGTAAAGGCAGGGCCGAACTTCTCCGTACTCTGGCGGTGGTTCAAAATCTTGGGCATCCATAGATACACACGAGTCGATAACCGAGATGTTCATGAGTTATGGCGTGAACGGTGACGGTGAACCGAACCGTGACTGATGTTCATACGCTCTGCCAGTTCATCGATGCTTATCCTCCGTTCTTGTGTCATCAGCTCATCAACTTTTGCAATTTTGTTAGGGGTGATTGCACGATAGCTTTGGTGCGGTCTGGGATCGTGTTTGCAACTTTCACGTCCTTCTTTGAACTGTTTGTTCTGACGCTTGACAGTGGCCAATGCAATGCATTGTTCAATGTTCAATAGGACGTAGTCAAGATGCTGATGCAGCTTTTTTCCTCAAGACCTGTCCATATTCAAATGTATATTGTATATGGGAAATAAAGCACTTACTTACTTACTTACTCTACTTACTTATTTACTTACTTACTTACTTACTTTACTTTACTTACTACATTACTTACTTACTTACTTACTTACTTACTTACTTACTTACTTACTTACTTACTTACTTACTTACTTACTTATTTACTTACTTACTTACTTACTTTACTTACTTGCTTGCTTGCTTGCTTGCAATGTACACGGCAGCCATACGGTCACCAATTTATTTTTGGGAAACACCTTCAGCTGTCAAAAACCTCACGGCACCACGCTGCTCAACTTCTGGAGCGTCCATTACGTCTCGCAACCATGTTCAACCCAGTGTATGAGCGCATTAAAGAACATTTATCCTCACACCTGCGTGTCACTTTTGTAAATGAGAGATGCCTGTGTGCTACGCGCAGGCCTTGCAGATAATGAACAGAACCATAATTGCGCAGGATGGGTGGGCTCACTTTCATTTCACTCGCCTTCGTACATTAGAAACGCGAAGATACAATGGAATATACAAATGCCAAGATACAGTTTGATAAAGGGCAAAAAGGTGCCACTCGAAACAAAGTTCAATGCACGTATGCACAAAACCTCGCAACAAGATATATAAACGTACGTATAAGTCTCCAATAAATCTACGTATCTAAGAAAATGTCACGGTATATAATGGGTCAAACAGGGCAAATAAACATGTTGCGCAATCGCAGATTCACAGAATCCTAGATCCCTCCCCCATTCCATCCACTCCCTCCGATGTATCACGCGCGACGAAAAGCGGCGCGCTTGC